>NW_011967164.1:93967-139078 GCF_000949405.1 Vollenhovia emeryi | reverse complement strand
CCTCTTAACTTCGGCCTGTTTTGTTCCCCGGCGCATCCGCCGCGCCGCGCACGAACGTGAAGTGGATGAAATCGCGATGTTCCCTCATCGACTGGGCCCCCGAGCCCCCCCGCGGGGACGTTCCCGGGCCGCGCTCGAAGAATTGTCCCCCTCCCCCCTCCTTTCCTTGGACACACCCCCCCCCCCCACCCCCGCCCGAATGCGGTGATTTTGTTTGCATTTTTAGTTCAGTTCTCCTAAAGTTTGATGAGCGAGGCAATTGCATTCGCACCGGGCAAGAGGGAGATTGAGTTAAAAAGCTTAATTTAAGTTCTGGAATTATAATTTAAAACGAGGAGGGAAGGTGAGGGCGGCGGGATCTAACAAGGTGTACAATAATAAATTCCGATTGACGAACAACGAGCGTAACAAGCAGAAATTTGCAATTTTCCCGGGCGATGTCTGGGGGAGGAGGATTAGATTCGACGCGGTGGTTCAGGATGAAAAAAAATTGTATTTTTCAGGACGATAAAATATTGATACTTGGCTAACCCCCTTCCCTCCCTTTTCGCGCGTGTTGTTCGACGCAACTAAAATTGACGGGCTGAAACGAATCGGGGGGAAAAATGAGGAAAATTGAAATTGAATTTTTTGTCAAGTTTGCGCGAGTGCGAATTGAATCGTTCCGTTGCCGCTGAATACTTAAAAAAAAAAAAGCGTAAAGGTGCATTCTGAGGCGCGCGTGCCGGGTCAATTTTGCATAAGAACGGGAGAGGTCACTCCGGTTCAAAGACTCCGCGGACTTTTTTAAAGAAATTACAAGTCTCATGCATCACCGTTATCAGGTTTCACGCACTCGTAACAGCGTTTGCCGTAAAGCGCGCCTGTAAAATATGCACGTCGCCGTTCGTTGCCGGGAAAAAGTTCCCGTAAATCAAAACGCCGTTCGCGGAATTTTTTTGCGGAGCTACGCGAGGAGGCTGCGGAATGAGAGAAAGAGAGAGAGAGAGAGAGGGAGGGAGAGCCCGGTAAAATCTCGGCCGCGCGCGGGCCACTCGTTCGAATGGAAACTCGGAGTTCGGGCCGCTTTTTCGAGGGCTCTATCGCGGCCCTATCGCTCGCCCCCAAATTGAGAACAGAATTCGTAATGGCGCCGCGATTATTATTCATCTGCCGCAACTGCAAACGTTTCCCGCCATTAAGCCCTCGACCGAGGTATAGAATCCAACCGACCGCATCCCGTCTAAGAATATTATATTAGCTCGTACATTATCTCCAGCTTCTGCTCCTCCGAGGAAGACACCGGCCTAGTCCTCGCGACTGCATCAACGAGAAATTATGTGCTCTTCATTTGAAGGAAGATCTTCAGCTGGAGATTTAGCTGAAGATAACGACGAGGAACGTTAAACGTTGGGACATTTAGAATCGTTTTTAAATAGAACTTTAAAAAACAATGCTCTCCTTTTTGAAGAACACTCGAATCGCGTCTTTAAAAGTTTCAACGAGAGAAGGACTTCTTGCGTTTTCGGAAGAGAGTTTTCGGCTTTTGAAATTTCAATTCTCTTATTTCACCGAACAGACCCCACGACGATTCGGCACCGACCGCCGCAATAATGGCCGTGCAATCTCAATCTCATGATTTTCCCATTGCTCAATTTTCGAATATTACATAATTCCGGTGGAACGGGAGGGCGGAAGCAGGGCCGGGGGAAGAAATACGGGCCTCTTTGCCGAGAGGAACGATTTCTGGACGTAAGTCGAACGGGAGCGAACGGAGAGTGACTCTGGGTCAATCATCCCCGTCTCGTCTTTATGACGACATTACGTTTCTGAGGGGGCCCGAAGGGTGGAAGCGAACAAGGCTCTCGTTGATTCCGGGCGAGGGAGGGCGAGGGTAGATAGCGAAGGTCCGAGAAAATCATCCTGATTGCTTCGTCAAAAGCCGTACTGTTTAGTGCGTCTTTGTTCCGCGTAATCAGTCCCGCCGGAAAAACGAGGGCGTCTCCGAATGTTCGATTTCATCTCTTCTCGCGAATAGAGGAATTTACTCGAAGGTGCGTTTCCACTTGCGTTGTGTTGCTTGGAACAACAAATAGTCTATCCGTCAATTTGTAACAATATATAATTGTGGAATTGTGAATATCAATAGTGCTAATAGGCTCACCAATAGGCTCTGATCGATTGTTCTTCCATTCTTTACATTTCTTAGAAATATGTCCTCTTTCCGAATGACTGCGGCGTTTTGTCGCCGTTTGGCATCCTCGAGACGAGCCAATAAATGCATAAGGCTCACTGACGTCTTCGCGTTTTCTGAAATGCCCGGAATGACAGGCGAATGTTCGAGGAGACGGTTAGGGGAAGGCGGCTCAGCAGAGTGACAGGGGGTGCGCGGGCAGCGCAATGTTTTAGAATATTCAGACATAAATAGAATAGGATAGCACGTAGCGCAACATGGCGGTTTTCGCCTTCCGTATTTCACTGCGGAGAACCGCCGTGCGGCAGTCCCGCACGTATTTCTGGAAAGACGTCGAGCCGCGCTCGCTGCCCCATGAATTGTTGGCTCCATGGTGGTGCACATCGGGAATGCTCCACTTCCCTCCCACCGACCGGGCTGAATTCTTCACGATACTCGTTCATCACGTCGATAACGCCCCTCAGGAATCCACCGCATCTCCTAAATGTCAATCCCGCGTCTCAGACCTTTAATCTTCCGGACGAGTGTTCCCTCGATTCTCCTAGAAATGGATTTTTAGATTAGCGCCTGACCACTCTTACGGCCCTGCTCGGCCCCTCTGATCTCATCCGGATAAATGTTTTAATATCCACTCAACATCAATCAACAGTTACCTAACGTCAACCTAACCTTCACACTCAACAATATAAATGTAACATGTTGTACATGGTATAAGACCAAGTGTGAGGCCTGAAATCTGAGGATGAGGGGATCCTAAAGCCGCCTGTTTTATCGACATTCTTTGTTAGAAGTAATCTTTTAATTGGCTTTATAGAAATGCAAAACTCTTTTACAGAATTAAAGCACGCAGCAAAATCTAGACGACGCTGGTCGACTTTATATTAAAAACAAAAAAAATAAAATTTTACTAATTTTTGGTACACTCGACAACAATATTTGCTTGATACAAGAATTCTACAATAAATATACACAAAATGAGACCAGCATACTCTAGGGACAACATATAAGAATAATATCGTGCAATTAGAGCTAAGATTAATAGCCTAGAAAAAAAGATTACTTCTAATAAACGCAAGTCCAGTAATCCAAGTCTAGAAGAAGATTATTATATTGATGGTATGTAACTGTTTGTGCTTTTTACTGATGGAATATGATCGGAAAATCTCGAATAACAAGTACTGCGTATCTAAACGAGAAAGAAAAGACGAAGCGGATGAATAATATATTTACAAATTGCATTTTATCTTGTTGAAATGTGAAGATCGTCTGAAAGAGTGACATTGAAACTTGCAAAACTGTTGAGCAACGGCGAAACTCCAAATTAGCTTACAATCTTCAAGACAAAGATTCTTTTACTAGCGTCAAGGTGATTCGGCCAGACTCGTGTTATGCTTCCAGAATTAAGCTATCCAATAAAAATCATGGGATTCGAGAAGCCAGGTGATCGCGGTGTCCGAGAATCTATAGACTGCCGCGCAGAGTTTCTTTGACTCCCGCAGGAGTATCCCTTCTGATCTGTTCTCCGGTGTGTTCTTTCTCCTCGAGGATTCCAGAAGACACCGTAATCTTCTTAAGAGCGTGTCGATCGACCAGTACCGCGCTGCATTTTTCCGCCTCCTTGGCTCTGAATTTCCACTTTCCACCGATCTCTCTTTGCCATTCCTGTTGTCGTCTGTGCTCCTTCTTTCCATAAAACTATAGATCCCTTTGCCATCCCGCGTCATATTCTGTAAATGCGTCCATCAATTCCCCATAGACGTACAAAATGTGGAAGAAATGGAAAAACTAGAGCTATCTCTCTTGGAGAAGATAATGGCCACCTTACCACGCTTGAATTCTCTAACTCTTGAGTAAGCTTTAAAATAAAAAGCATAACATTCGGATAACTTTTGCACTTTTTAAAATCATTTTCAGCCGTTCGTATACCATCGTTAATATCCACACGGAGAGAATTTCATTTTAAAATTTACCCTGAAAATCATGTAATCGTGGGACAACAAGGCATTTTGAACAACTCTATGAGAGTTTTTTGAAACTTCACCACACATTTTACTGGTGAAATGTATACCAAGTCTAATTACTAGTAAAATGTATGGTAAATTTTCAAAAGACTCCTAAAGTTGTTCAAAATGCCATGTTGTCCCACGATTACATGATTATCAGAGTAGTAAACTTTAAGAGAGAATTCTCTCCGTGCATCAATTAAAATTTACATTAATTTTTACATCGCGGTCTCGACGAGAACAAAAATCAGGGGAGCGCGAAACGTTCCGGTCGTTTTTCGAGTCCCGGGGGCTAGAAGTAAGATTGCTCCCTGCAAGGCAGGACCAATTATGTCGAAGTGTTATCCGATTACAAATTTGTTGCGGCAATCTCGTGTTTATAGTTGGCACACGCCTTTGAGCGCCTCTCCGGAGACGCATCTCCGAGACTTAATAGGCTCCACTTTGAAATTACGGCGAAATTGATCTTCGCTCAAAATTTTACCTCCGCCGGGTAACTCCGTCCCGTTGCTCTCCTCCCCGCCCTGCTAATCCCCCGCAGAAATCCGAAATTTTACATCAATCGTCGCGCGAGACGCGCTTCGCGGGCCCGGATGCGCGATGCGCCTCGTGCGTCACACGCGAAACTTGGCTTTGACAGCGCTCGAACTCTCGGGGACACGTATTTCCGCGATCTGAGAGCTCATTTAAAGTCGAGGGAATTAATTACAACTCCTCAATAAATGGAGCAGCGCTACGTTAAGCGCGCGCCCACATTGTCAAAGGACGAATAATAATCATAATTAATATACTAATTATATGTGTAATTTCAATGCGGGCTAAACTGGGCAATATACCGGATGTAGCCGTGGTATGCATTTAGCATGAATTTAATTGATCCCAACTGTAAGATAAAAATTATTTTAAAATTCTCTGCAATCGGGCGACATGCATTGTGATTGCATTTATTTCACCGCTGCCTGCAATTGGCAGTCAAATTTAATTTTCATTTGCATGATGCACATAGTTTTTCGTTCTCTTCCACCACAACGTATGCAGTAATAATGTTTTAATTCGGTCATTATTCATAAATTTGTCAATTTATATAGGCGATATCTCTGAATACACGGTTAAAAAAAATACCTTCGACTAATGTAAAGCACCGTCTGGCAAGAGACATCGAGGCGCCAATGAATTTGTAAAATTACAGCCCGCAACACCCGGCAGAATCACGAAACAGACATTGAAATTCGCTCGATTTTTGTCGGCCGATACGAAAAGTTCCTTATTTAAAATGAAAGTTTCTTTTTTAATACATACACACGCGCATCCGCGCACTTTGTATATGTGCCGTTCGCTATTGACACTTCCAATTAAAAATGTTGCAATGCAGTTTTCATGCGCTAATTAAAACGGAAACGTGAAACGGCGAAAACCGCCATAATGCAGGAACACGCGAAACAATCTACTCGTTAACAAAAAAAAAATAAAAGGGGGAAAAGAAAAATGATTCGAATTTACTCGGTGAACGGCATTGCGATAATTGCGGTGAAACGCGGTCTAACGACTGACGTAACTGTATAATAATTTTTTTCACCAAAATTAAGTGTCTTTAAGTAGGTCAGCGAAATTTCATCACGTCATAGCGAAGCTCGTTTGCACTTTAATTTTAGTAATTATTTTGTAACTATTTTGAATTAATTTTAATTAATTAAATTATCCAGTTATGTATTACGTGCTTCTGTTCTTAATATCGCATGCGAAATCCCATTTGCTGATTTTTACCGGATTGTACCGTAATTGTAATAATTGTAATAATTATTACAATAATTACATAATATTTATTCTCTAATTATTCTACTAAAATGATTGTTATCTTAGTAGAAACGCAATTGTTCATTTAATTTCTGTAATAAGTATATATTTTATATATATATAATATATAACGGATATATAATCGTTAATTTAATTTCCCGTTGGAAGGGAAAAGTAATACCGCGTGTGTGATGAAGTTGAATCGATGAAGGAGAAATGAGCGAAATGGCGGACGAGAGGTTTCTCCGGCTAGGGAGAAGCTTCTCTGAAAAATTTCGCCGGAAGCGGTCCATTCGGGAACTGCAGAAAGGATCTCCATCGGTTTCCCCTTTCGCCTGAGGAGGCCATCGCGTACGGAATCGATTTTCTGCGGCCACAATGCCGCTATCTATTATCCGTTATCAGCCGCGACTTTCAAAACTTGACGTGGACGACGAGGTGCTTTACGACCTTCAGCCTTGAGCGGCGCGTCCTTGGGCAAATGTTTCCCTTTGCGTTACCGGTGGTACGAATAATTCCCCGCGGCCAATTCATCAAATTCTTCCTAGTTACACGCGAATTGTTTGAGATAAGATGGAAATGACAGGTAAAAGATTCGGAACCTTAACAGATCGCCGTTATCCTCTGCCCTCCCGTGCGTAATTAATCGTCTGTTCCGATCCAGTTTTGCGGGGCAAACTTGGAACAAAAACGGATCCGCGCCGGCTACAAACACAATGTCCTCTTTTGTAATCGTCATCGTCATCCTGCTGTTATTTATCAAGCAATGGCGATGCTACTTTTAGCTCGCGTGACGACAGGAAGATGTACTAATTTTGCCGTCGCAAAAAGTGTCGCCTTCTAAAATATGTCATCTCATATTTAAAAAAAGAGTCTCCCTCGTACGTGGGACGTGTTTAAAAACGTATATTTCTGAAAATGGGGTAAACATGAAACATTTTTGGGATAAATTTCGCGACGGTTAACAACAATGCACTTCTTCGCGCTCAATTATATAAATCACAACTTTTAGTCGGGTTTCTCTCGCTAATCTCTCAATCGCAAATTAAGCTGCACATAAATCTTCCAGGACGCGAGACATCCAACTATTATATCCTTCCATATCGATCCTTTCTATCACGCTTCATCAGGACGTCCCGTATTTGAACGTCCCCCATTCCTCATCCCCTCGCTGCCGTTCCATTTGTCTTTGCTGAAAATCGAAGCAGCATAACTCAACCAGTCGCACCTTGTCCAAACGTCCCCGGACGGAGTGTTCCGCTATTTTTTTTAATCATAATTGTAGTGTCTCGAAACTTTTATGACCCGCTAATTCGTAGCGATCTGACGCAATTACTCTTCGCTGAGGCTGCAAATTGAAGGAATTAAGAGGCTCAAGGGACTCTCACCTCCCCCTCGTTCCTCGTCCTTTCTGTCTTCTCGCACGTCCGCACCCTTTCGCCTGCTATACGAGTGGCATAAATTTCATGCGTACATGCCAAGGGAGGTGCCATACGTCCGACCCTGATAAGCCCGTCTCTCTCGAACCACCGCTAAAGCGCTCGCCCTCGAATGTCTAAATTAAATAATTTATTGGTCGCCTCCCCCCCCCCCTCTCTCTCTCTCTCTCTCTCAAATAAGAGCGCTATCTACAGGGTGTCTTTTAAGGCTATTAGCATATTTTAATAGTATGACTTTCTGTCATAAATTAGTAATTAATTATGAATAGGATCGTTCCACGTTTTCTTGCGGTCGTCGTAAATGATAAATTACACGCAGACCTTGGGAGTTCTGAAAAATTATTATTTCAATTAAATGTACCTAAAAACTGCAAAAAAAATTGTAAAATACCCTCTCAGCGTTTTAGAACCAATCTACATGCATCATGTGAGTGCTGCTGGGAATATTTCCCATTGGAATAGTAAGGGAAATGCCTTCACGTTACTTCCTCCCGACAAATTTAATAGCGAGGCAGAAGTGCAATTCATATCTCGCTTGTAGATAATATTGTTCCGCGAAAGCCAAAGAATTTCGGAACGTCCCGGGCACCCCGCAGCTCCCGGATGCCACATGGGTGGCGCTCAGGCGCATATTCCCACTGGAACAGTATTCCCTAAACTTGGGCCTATTTGTAAAGTTAAATTGCACACGTATTATTGACGTTCACGCGCGCGCGGTGAACGTCGCAAATTCAATATTGGAAAAGGATTCTGATCGAGCCGATGTCAATTAAAGTCAAAGTACTCGACGGAATCGATAGAGCGTCTGCTTACGAACCGACGGAGTCCGCCTTACGATCGCTCGCCCTCGAGTGCGGGCAACCCATCGGCAAATGGCGGATAGACATCATTCCGGCTGTAAAGCGGAACCGCCGGAACCTTCAACATTTATCCGGCTCACGTAGGTACATCCCTCCACGAGCCGCGCCATTTTGCCCCCCCC
The DNA here is from genome assembly GCF_000949405.1 of Vollenhovia emeryi. Taxonomy (NCBI): domain Eukaryota; kingdom Metazoa; phylum Arthropoda; class Insecta; order Hymenoptera; family Formicidae; genus Vollenhovia; species Vollenhovia emeryi. The sequence continues at coordinate 130,687 of NW_011967164.1, read as the reverse complement.
CCCCCCGGCATTAAGATTTCAGTCTCTTAATCCTTCATACATTCGGCCGGCTTACTACCAAGTGTCATGTACAAATTACTTGGTAAATGCGACTGGGTTAACTGCGATCTTACTTTTACCACTCGTAAATTTTATTTTCGAAACTTGAGCTATTAAATCCCCCGTAGATCAAACTTTTGATAAGTGCGCTTTATGGGCTATTTTACAGTCAGATTAATTCCGCCCTGATTTCATCTCTAGTATTATTTCGTTCTTGCCGGTGAGATTTCAGCATTAAGGGGCGAGAAAAAGCGTTAAATGCTTGATTCAACCCTCCTTAGAGCAATCGTCCTTAATGATGGTCGCTACTGAAGCGCAAACGATCGCCGAAGGCGCCCGCAAAAAGTGGTTCTTCATCGATCCTTCTGCGGTCGGATCAACGTAGGACGATCTTAGGGAAGTCAAGAAGATTAATTACATCCTTGCAACTTGGAAGAAAACGCGTCGGTGAAGAGTCTTGCAAACACGCGAAAGATAACGCGGAGGCTGGCTGCGGCAAAAAGGATCATCAATAAGTTTAATTAAAATAGTGAAAGTCCGCCAAGTCCATATCCCGCGAGAACCGATCGCTATTCTACGAGATTCGTTCTCTGTTGAATAAACAAGAAGCGATCGCTCGGAGGAGCCTTCGCCGTCGCCATATTTTAAATTACGGAAGTTTATACGAACGAGATGGGAGGGGAGGGGGGAAAGGGGAAGAAAACTGAAATAGCTCTCGCGCGCCGTCCATCTTCCTCGTTATCCCGCGAAGCTCATCGGCGAAGGTTCCTCCCTGTTTGACATCCCGTTTAAATCAGCAAAGAATAATATTGTCCGCGCCGGGACGAAAACTGCAGGGAAAAGCACAGTTTACGAAGAGAATATTACTACCTCGATGTTCTACGCAAAAGTAGCTCCCGTAATATCCTGCGCTGAAGAGGATTTAATATTATGCATGTCACAATACCCTCGGAAGTTATATTTTCATCAAAGTGACGTGCGTTCGCTTACAATGCGAGCTTAAAAATTATACTTTCATAGGTTGGAAAAACTAGAGACGGGACTCTCTATAACATTATTTCGCAACTTCACGGTTGTCAGGACCCATGGATCTCTCTCTCTCTCTCTCTTTCTTTCTCTCCTCCGGTCGGGCGCGTCTCTTCAGGGTCCAATATCGCCGTACGGAGAGTGGATCCTTTTTCATGAATGGATCCTTTTTCTCTCGCGCAGAAACATGCGCCTTCTGAATCACTCGTCGACACCGGCGCGCTTCGTCGGGCCAGTAAAGTAGAAAAATCGCCGGTTTAACCCGCAGAGCGTAACGCGCGCGGAAAGGCAACTCTCTAGGATAGTTCAGAGTGGGAAAGAGTCAGGGGCGGCGGAAGGGTCGCGCGGGGGAGGACAAGCGGTGCGTACAAGGAGAGAGCGGGGGCGGAGGGGTTGAGCGGAATTCTCGAGTCTAGTCCTCCGGGCACGCTCCATTTATCGTCAGGCACGGTAGCGACTTCCGTCCCGCGTGTACGTGGCCCGGACGCCATATTCGTGTGCCTGCGTGTGCGCAGGTATTTGTACGCCGCGTCCTGGCTGCCATCCGGATGTAGCTAATCCATTAAGTCCTGTATACCTGCAAAAGCCGACTGCGCGAAGCGATTTTCTTTTTCCACTCTCGCCTGCCCCGTCCCCCTGCCCCTGGGCCCCGTTCCCGACCACCCTCCCCCCCCCCGCCCCTCAAGCCCAGCGGCCTTCTCTCCAGACCTGCACGCCGCGTCAATAACGACTTCGCCGATATCGATCTGCATGCATCAGATGGGGCACGCCGTCCGCTGGTTGCACCACGCTCGCATACCGTTCGCGGGTGCGAGGGATTCTCATGGCGGCCGGATTGCTCATAAAGAAGTCATGCGCTGCGGGATTAAGTGCTTGAAAGCAAATAGAAACGTTGCAGATCAGTATTTCCCAGCTCGCGCGGTATATTTCATCGGGGCAAAGTTAACCCAAAAAATAATCCGCGTTAAACGGTACGTATGCATGAGAGTGGCTTTGCACAAAAACCTGTTACCCTGTCGCTCCTTAAGAGGATCCCTCAGCCATCTTTTTTACCGACGCGGTCGAATATATGGTTTTGCGCTTGGAAATCTTTTCATTGGCTTTTATGCACAAACTAATACCAGAATATGTTGCGGACCGCAGAACATTTTCATACTTAAAACGCTCGGTTCAGAAATCTAATTTTTAAAATTGGTATTAAAAATTTTTTTATTTGTAGTTTGTGTTACATTTGAAATTGGCTTTATAAAATTGTAAAATTCTTTCACCTGATTAAAGGATGCGTAAGGACAAAGCCAGGGACAGTCGACTTTATATAGAAAACAAAGAGAAATTAAAAATATCACTACGTGAAGCTGTCACCTGACCTAACCTAGCCGCAATCGCTTATAAAGCGATATTTTTAATTTCTCTTCGTTTTTATATAAAGTCGGCTATCTCTGGCTTTGTCTTTATGCTTCAATCGTGTGGAAGAATTTTGCAATTTTATGAAGCCAATTTCAAACTACCTATATTTGACTGTGTCGGTAAAAAAGATGGCTGAGGGATCCTCACAGTTCAACTCAACTTGACTCAATGAGCAGTCACCACTGTTCTACTCGATACGTCGTTAATTTAATTAAACAACGCAGTTAAAAGAAGCCATTAAATTAGTGGAACAAAAATGTAGTTGCTTTTTAATTACATTTTGTGTTAAAATAATAAATTTTACAAAATTTATTATTTAGTAAGAGCAACGGCGCTATATGTCGAGTCAAATTTAACATTATAAATTGGACAGTGTGCGTTCATAGTTTTTAACGTGGCCATCTCAATTTTCAAAGGGTCGTACGACTCACATTGAGAACCTGTTGTTCGATATGAGAACGCGACCTTAATTAATGGAAAAACATGGCTTGTATGGTCCAACGGTTTCCATTAATAAACACTTTTGGTTCACCCGTGCGGAACGGAGTTCCGGAGTGCCACACAGAGCACACTGGACCAGGGCGGGCGTGGGCCATCATTTTTAAAGCGGCCATCGTCGAAGTTATCGGCGCGTGTCGCCGAAAGAGGATCCCTCTATTAATTTTTAAATTAAATACGAATTTCTTTCTCTCGCAGTGAATAACACGTAAAAGCGAGCCCGTCGCTATCGCGCAAACGGCTTTTAAACGCGTCAAAAAGTGTGTTATGTGGATAATAACTTTGTCGAACGAAATGAAGGAGGAAAAGTTTGAACAGGGAAAGAAAGGGAGAAATTAATGGATTATATTCTATTCGGCTGCTCCTCGTCTCAACGCCGTTTTCCAACGTCGTGGCGCCGGAACACATTTTTTTTTTCTTCGCCCAAGTATTTTCCCTGCGTTGGCGTAATCTTTGATCGATCGGCTTTCCCGAGAACTCAATTTATTAACTTCATACAAGCTGATGATCGATCTTGGAAAGTTTGGCCGATTTCGGCGTAATTTATTTTCGCGAACTCAGACGAAATCAATTCCAGAAGTATATACACCGTCGGGCGAAACTTTGAATACATTTTCAGCGGAAGCGAGCACAATTTTACGTTCGGGAGGGCGTGTTACAGAACGTACAAATCGTAAAGTGAAAGATCTTTAATCTTAAAGTTCCGCGAGAAGGGCGACTTAAGATTCCTCAGATTCTTCCTCATGACGGGAGGAAAGAAAAATTTCATTAGCGCTAACTAGGTACGCTCCAAGTGGCTGTGCGTCAACGGCAACGAATTCCAAACATTTTACTGATTAACGGGGCCCCGTTGATCTCAGTATGATCAACAAAACAAGATTTTTGAATCCGAGATACCTGAAATACCTTTTGCAAAGGGAGAAGCCGAGGCTGATCAACGTTGCTGCAACAAGTTTCGCGTCAGCGATCGCCCTATCGATTTCTAGAAATCCCGGCGACCTCGAGGATTAGCGAAATGAGAACCTTAGCAGGAAACGTCTATCCTCCCCTCAAGGAGACAAGAAGGATTGAATTAACGTTAGCCGGCGTCGCTGCGGCGGCTTCTACGTCAGCAATAACAATTCCCACACGTCTTACCGAGGTATCTAGTCAGCCGCGGCGCTGTCGACACCTTATCGCCTTTATTGCCACTGATACCGGGTAGGTACGAACGACATCCGGCACTTCAGTCGGCGGTACAACCATTCATTCGGTCGGACAAAGTACCGACACCCCGCTAAATATACGGTCGATACCGGCGAGGGTGAGGGCAGGGTTGAGCGCCCACACCCTCGACGTGCAGTCGCGTCGCTCGGATGCACCCGCACACGCGGCGTATGCGCGCGCCAGCAACCGGCGTCCGTGTGTGCGTGTCGCAATGGGGGGAGTGATAATTCCTTCGGGCGGGCGAAGAGGACCAAGTACAGGAAAGCCGTTACCGAGACTGTTGTCGCCGGTAGATCCTGCGGCGGGACAGAGAGGGGCATAAGGAATACTCCCATCGTCTTAGTTCCGCCGCCATTAGTTCCGGCTCGACTTTCACGCGCCCGTACATTCACGTCCTCCCGGACCGCCTTTGTGTAATCGTTAGGTTCCTCACTTCATTATGTCAGCCCGCCTGGCATCAATTTGCATCCTCCCTCGTTCTTCTCCGATCTTCCTCGTCGCGACGCTGTCGGGACTCGATATATCTCGGAGATTTTCTCTTCTAGTCGGCTGGATCCTATCAGCATCTTATCACCGATCTATTACCTGTCTTGCGAAACCAATTGCATTAGGGTTACTTTGGACGTTATTGCTATTAATATCTTGTTTATTTTGTATTCGCTCACTGCGAGGACAAGCTATCGTTCAGGGAAACGGTGGGGAATTTATTTGCTAGAAGGGACTTCGGGGGTGTGGTTACCCTGCATCCATATGATGGTATGACTTATCGAGTGAGATCGCTCTATAGTCACCCTACTAGCATATCCCATACAGCACAGCAAGTTAAAATAACGTTGCTGAAACGTTGCAATGTTGAATGTTGAAATATAAATATCTTTTCTACGTTGAACCTAGGTTAATGTTTGTACATTAATTCTTTATATTGCTGCAACGTTAAAACAATCTTGAGCAAATTATTATCTTTTGACAATGGTCAGAAAGTTTCTGAGCTAAGATTGGATTATTATTGTAGTGGAATAATTCAGTTCCAACACTTCTAGCAGTTATAAAAAATATTCTGCTAAACGCGACCAATGTTAACTCAATATAATTTAACAATGTTTTCTCAATGTTGAATTGTTACCTTTACAAGACATTACAATTCAGCGGACATTAGACGTTTTTGCAATATCTTTTCAACGTTGAATCCACATGTCGTAACATTTATGCAATATTGCAATGTTGTAGTGGAACGTTTCTTCTGAGATGTTGATTCAACATTTGTGTGCTGTGTGGGTATTACTCCTACTCTATTCAGTAAAGTAAGGCAAGTGAGAAGAGTTACGAGCGTGAGCTCAGTAGGAAGAGCAGTTGCTCGACAAGCGAAAGGTTCAAATCCTGGTCTACTCCTAACCTTACTTTTCTCACAAAAAAAATTATTAAGTGCCTCGTTTTAGTGTTTAGCGTCGTCTGGATAAACTCACTCTCTCTTTCTTTCTCTCTTTCTCTCTCTCTCCCGTTTTACGGAATATATTCCGCACTCGTTTGCTATATCAATGATAACCCTATTAGGATATTTAGTTAGATTTCGATAGACATAACCTCGAACATTCGAGGAAAGTGTCAGATCTCTGAAGATCTAATGGTGTTTAGAATTGAATCTTATGTAATATAATTTGATATTACATGACCGAGACATATACACTGAGATTTTTCCCATTTCTTGCCCGGGAATGAACAATATTTAACAATAATGTTAAAAGAAAGTTTAAACGGACATTTATTCAATGTTACACACGGAATATTATATTGAATATACAAGAAAAACATTTGCGCACCATTATTCAGAATATTAAGGCACTCGAATCCCATTTCAAAATAATTATAACATTAAAATTAGTATCAAAGTTCGTTTATAACAACGTCGATTACGACGTTAAAACCCACATACTGAACAACATTGCACATTACTGAATATTGTTATAATAACGTTATATTAATGTTTTCTTGTTTACTGCGTATGGATTATCTATTTTATGCATTAGCGAAGCAGGACCTGGACAAGATTGCGCATGCGTTTGCCATAAGAAATAATATCGAACGTCCTTTCCTTAATGAAACTAAATTACCTTAATTAAAAGTAAATGCTAGCGAAGAGTCAGAAAAACAAGGGTTGTTAGTGACATTAACACACGGAAAGAATTTTCTCTTAAAATTTATCTTGAAAATCACATAGTCGTGGGACATGGGCGTTTTGAAGATCTTTATGAAAGTTTTTTAAAATTTTACATTCTACTGGTAAAATTAACAAAAATCTCATTCGAAAGTCATTAAAGTGCCATGTTGTCCCACGATTACATGATTTTCAGGATAAATGAGAACAAAATTCTCTTCGTGTAGTTTCTACGAGTGCAGGAGGTCAATATATGTATACTACCTCATATGCTAACATTTTCATGTGAAATTAGAAACTTGTGCGTAAAGCATCGGTTCTATTTATGCGTTCCATCCTAATGGATGGATCCACCAAAATCTTTTTATACAATAGTCCATTTTTGACATTTATAAAATCTACTGAAGAATCTTCAGTTTCACTCATAATAGATGGTCATAGTAGTCAAATTACACACGTAATTTAGACGTATTGAACCTGGCAAGGAAAAATCACCTTGTCATTATTTTTCTGCCGCCACGAACGACACGTAAATTGCAATCATTGAACAATACTTTTATGGGAACCTTTATGACTTGGAAAAAATTGGACAGTAGCTATGACAAAATCAACGTGCTCTGTCACAGTTTGACTTGTCTGAATTATTGGAAGGAGCTTTTCCGAAAAGCCAAACAGGCGAAATTGCAGCCAATGGCTTGGCCCTTCAATAAACTGGCTAGCATATTATTCTTACTTCACTCGGGGAAATGGAACAGACAAGCGAGAAGAGTATCGAGTATGGACCTGGAAAACTCAGTAGGAAGAGCAGTCGCCTGGCAGACGGAAGGTCGCAGCTTCGCATCTTGTTCTAATCGTCGCCTATTGTTTCCCCTCGCCCAAAAGTTATCAGGCGGCGCGTTCAGTGCCCGCCTACCCGAAGATACACCCATTTATTATTACGGACAGTGGAGCGATTTGACGTTCAATGCAAAATGATTGGAGCCGCTTGCACTTGTGTACATATACGTATACAAAACGGAGAATTGTGCGGGCGCAGTTGGCGGTGAATGAGGGATATGAGTGATGGCGGGTTAATCCAGATCGAAAACGGTGCCGTTGTGTTCGCAGCGCGCACTTATTATCCACGCTCGAAACGACGAGAGAAACGCGGCAAATTTAAGGACAATTTGTAGGATCGCAATTAACGCGCGATTTTGTCGCTCCACGGTGGGGCTGTAATGGGCCGAGGGGGCAAAATGTCGATTTGCTTCCGTAATGAATGAAGCGGTTTCGCGATTGGAATACCTGCGATTTCGGGCAGAAGGACACTCTCACCGACGGCCAGCGGGCGCACGGTATGTGCAAGAGGGATCTGCCGCGGTCGTACGAGCGCGCATTAACGTCACCGGCGGCCCTCTAATTGATGACGTCATAATTATCATGCACGATTATGTAGCGCGGGGGATGACGTCAACTCGCGGACGATATACTGCGCGGATCTGCTATGTTAGCCGTGCCGCGTGCAACTCGAGCTGGCTAATACCGACTTTATGAACATAATCAATTTACCGTCCATTGTCTTAAAGAGGAAAAGACAGGGGTGCCTCGCCGGTCCGGCTCTTCAATTCTAACAATCTCGTGCCCCAGGAGGGCAGGATCAATTTTCCGCTAGGCGAAAGAGGTTTGTGAAACGACCCCGGTGGAAATATTTTACCGAAAATATAATGAAATTTCATTAAAATGCATTTGAAAATTTCACTCAATATTGACCCGGTTTCATTATCATTTCACCAATATTTCAGTAAAAATTCCGTGAAAACTCGTTTTCATTAAAAAGTAACACAGTTTCTCTTTAAATTCAGTCAATTTCATGATAAAAACAAATTTCATGAATTTTTTTATTACCTTTCTACAGTGTACTTTAGCCCTCCTTACATGCATTACGCGATACTACAATGAATTTCATAAGGAATCACGCGTTGACATTCGTTACTTTTTCCAATAACTTAAGTATTACATATTTAATCGATTTCATGATACTCTCAGCAAAACATTCCCATCGGGGGAAGCTCAGTAACTAATTAATGTCCTTAATGAACTCATCCCGGTCTATGTGAATTAATCTACCTAATGGAAACAGTTAACGGCGAATTTGCCAGTCAGGCTAATGCGGCCGTACGTGTTGAGGTACACAAGGCATTAACTTTTACTGCCGCCGCGTCTGCTGGCTGCACGTTGGGCTTGAACGAGGGCATAAAGTGCGCAGTTGCAGGACGTCGCTCCGAACGGAGCTATGTAATTGCGCTCGGCATCTTTCGATCTCTGCCGAACGTAGAAACGTGCTTTAAACGACTTCTGCCGCGGACAGACCGGTGACTGGTTTCCGGCTGACGAGGCCATTCTCTCTTTCTCTCCCCCCTCTCCTTCTCTACCCCCCCCCCCTCTCTCTCTCTCTCTCTCAGTGGTCTTCTCGTTTCGTCGGTAGCTGACGTGAACCAGCACGTCTACAAAATGGAACTTCGCAATTCCTGTATTCTTGAACAAACTCTTAGGTCCGCGGACTTTTAGGTCTCAGAAATGTTTTACTCCGCTTGCGCTCGTGGTTGATAGCGCGACTGTTGCGTTTGTGGATTTAAGGATTGGAATAACTCGTCTTAAACGTCTGAATTAGTTCCTCACACTCAAAATAATTGATATCAACTTGTAAGTACGTCTTCAAATTATATTCGAGCTCTTTGCGCTTCGTGATATGGAACCTCTTTGCGCTTCATGACATGGAACCGTATCTCGCAGTATCGCAACTGCGGACCGTCAGAAATGCCACAAACTATGTCACAGTTAACTCAACTGTCAACTTAGTCTTAGATCTTAGCGGAAACCAAATTTAGCATCATGGAATCTAATCCGTTAGATATCCGAGTATCCACAAACTTGTCTAAAAACGCAAAACTTCGACGTTTAGGTAGAGAAGGTGCCATTTTCGATCAGTCTTGGTAGCCCAATAATATGATAGCATCCCTTTTTCTAGCGCAAGTAAACGTGTCGAATATTTATCGCTCTTAAAAGAGAGATGCTGGAATGATTCCGCACCTTTTACACTTTTTGCATCTAGAACTGTCACTTCGTGAAAGCATTTGTGTAATAAACAAATTATGTGACTTTTGTGTACGGACCGACAGTGTTCCACTAATCGAACAAAATCAGAGAACAGTATGATATCATTGAAATTAAGTTTAGAAGCCTAACAAAAATTCTATTCACTCGAATAAGTTATAGGTTACTTATTCAAGTGAATAGACTTTTGTTAGGCTTCTAAACTTAATTTCAATGTTACCTTGCCACTCTACGATTTAGTCCGAATAGTGGAACACTGTCGGTCTGTGCACAAAGGCCACATAACGTGCATATTACACAAATGTTTTCACAAATTGACAGTTCTGGGAGCGAGAGGTGCAAAAAGTGCAGAATCACTCCAGCATCCCCTTAAATCGACAATCGATTTAACTCTCGATGCTATTTAGAGGCGCCGTATTTAAATCGCTGTAAAAAATTGAACGCAAAAAGTATCCCAATTCCCACAAATTCTGGACTGAATTAAATCCTAATAACGCAACCGCCTTGCTCGACCCGAATTGATTTCACTCGACGAGGTCCGTCTTTTTCCGACGTAGGATCCGCCCGCGGAGCCTACGTGCACTCTTGGAGGGGGGTAATTCCGGAACATGGAGCACGGCTTGTCTACTTATCTGCACGACAACGGGATACACGTACGCAGGCATGCGAGGAACGTGACTGTGACACGTCGAGGTATCGTGTGAGCGAGAGATATATTACGCCGGCGGCGGCGTGATCTGAAATCGATCGACTGTGACCTAGAAGGAAGGTTAATCCTGGCGCCGGGGGTACAACAGTCCCCAATTAAGACCACAGCGGCGCACCGCAATACGTGAGCGCGCGGCGCCGAGCGTCGACCCGGGGGCTCAACAATCAACAATTGCACCGCACGCGGGGGCGCAAAAAAATCTGCTACCATTCACAAAGCCGCATGAATTCTATACCGTGAAACAGAAACGCGCACCGCAACCCTGCAGACGTAGAACACAATGCAGTTTGCGGCTCGCGAAGTGACAAATGCAGCTGTTGGCATTTCCTCCTGTTTCTCGATTGTAGAAGGAATTGGCGCGCTCGACTGATTGACTTGTCCATATTGACTTTAATTGGCGGAAACTTTGCGTTCCTTTCTCCAGTTAGGGAGAATCGAAACTATTTCCTCGCATTCTTCCAGTTGCCGGAAAGTTCGGCCCTTTGCATTCTCTCGCGTCGTAAAAACTTTACGTTCTTTTCTATTGTTTAATCGAGATTTTCATTTCTTTTTTTACGATAAAGTTGATATTAAAAATACTTCGAGTCGTAGGAGTCCATGTCTAAAACATTATCTCTGTATTGATGTTGGATTCTAATCTTTGCATTTGGGGGTAAGGAGGTGTTTTCTTAAAGCTTTACTTCATGTTTTACTGTGTAAACTTGGGTTGACTTTGACCAATCTGGGTGGCTTCGACCTTTTTCGGTATTTGCTGCGCAAATTTACCTTAAAACTTTAAATACCGACAATATATATATACAATATATATATATATATATAATGATTAAAAAGTGGAAGCGTGGCGTATTTAAAATTTGAAGGTAAATTCGCAGTAGCACCAACAAATACCGAAAAGTGGGCCACCCAGGTTTGCAGCATTAAATATGTAATATCTAATATATACAAAAATTTTGTTTCGTCCAGCGTAGAATATTTTTAGACATACAGATCTCCCTTGAATCACTGATTTTTGTGTCTTTACATTCCGCAAATTCAAATAAATCAAATTTGATTTCCGAGCGCAACGTTGTTTTACGCACGCGAGAATATTGCGACATGCACGGGGCATTTGAAAACGAATAAAATATTTTGCGTTATTTGAAAATAGTTGGCAGGCAAATTGAGCAATTTGGTAAATGGTAACCAGCGTTTTTATCGGAGGCGCCGCATTGCTTCCGCATAAATATTGATTGCGCATCGATCGCACGACCGCCATTTTCATCTTTTGATAATGCGGCCGCGTATTAATGGACCTGTCTGTGGTGACCGTCGGTATTAACCTGGATAAATGGAATAAAGTTTTCGCCGGGCCGGCGGTCGACGCGCGATATTGCCGCGTTGTACTCGCCGGAAAACGTCGGCCGCCGCCGCCGCCGCCGCCGCGGCAAAATTATTGTTTTTATCGAAAGTCCCCCGGAATATAAATCCCCCCCCCCGCCCCGCTGTTTCCCTTCATCTTCCCGGCCGGCGTATCAATTGAAATGGCTCGCGTAATGTAAACGGAACTGATTGGGGTAATAAATTCGCGGCGAGGAACAGCTCGCGATACACCTCGATTGCAACGCAGCGCGGAAAACGGAGAAAATGCGCGCCTCGCGCATCGGCCAATTAATATCCGCCCCGGGCCCTCGGCGATTCATTTATCAAAAAGTCGCGAGATCACCGGCCGTGCCGCGATAACGAACGGCCCGGGCGATTTTTCACGCCGCACTGAAACTGCAGCCTCTTATTCCGCCGGCGTTCCCGGCGTTCGTCGTTATCGCGTTTACAGCCAATCCACCCGTTTCGAACGTAAGTGGCGAGAGAGCCCCTTTTTTGTCCATTTTATTTCGCCAATCGACAGAAAAATCGAATCCCGCCCGCGCCGCGGGTATTACAACGCTTCTGCAGCAAGACATTTCAAGGGACAAGAGATATGTGCTTGGATAAACCGACTGGAATCTAAGACGCTCTTCCTGCCTGCTCCTCCTCCTAGGATATCCTCAAAATGTTCTAAAATGTTGAAATGCATATATCCGTAGTGACAAATCGGGGTGTATCTCACAGACTTCTATATCGGTGTCACTGACAGACCAATGCACACATATTACTTTATTTACCTAAGAAGACATGGCCGAACTCTTGTCTCATTTTTCAGCTCGAAGATACTCTGGGGAAAAAAAGGTAGCTAGCAACCCATTTTGAGGCCCACAATTAGTAATCGAATTGTGGACCCCAACATGGGTTGCTAACCGTCATTTTTTGCCCAGAGTAGCAGTCCAGCCAACAGCACTATTTTTCCTACTGGATTATTTACGAGAATGAATCACTCGATGTAAAACTCTGCGTTCTTATTGGCCCTCGCAAGCGCAATCCAGTAGGAAAAATAGTATCGCGTGCCCAGGCCAGGATTACGAACCTGGAACCTTCCGCTTGCCGGGCAAATGCTCTTCCAACTGAGCTATCCAGGCCCAAGAAAATAACGGGCTAGGACCAGACCAGGATGCATTGTGCATAAAATTTCTGCCGCTTAAAATCTTCATACTCTTCATACTCTACCCGCGACCACCCTTTTAATCTCTTCAGCAGTTTTGTTGAAACTCACCTTTCTCGAGTCCTTTGAATTAAACTGTGCGCTCCAAGGCTATTTACGATTTCCCGAAATGCGGAAGCTCTTTTATACCGGGGAAATCTTTGTGCTGCTTCATTATCCTTTTCACTTCTTTCCAATTATTTTCTTGACATTTTAAAATATTTCCACTTGAAAGACACGCTTTTCCAATCTCACGTTACTCCTGAATGCGCAGTTTTATTCACGCGCATTAAGGATTTCTCGAGTCCTCGGAGGTTTATAATCTGCGCCTTTACATGTAAAATGCATTTATCTCGCGTATAAACTCCGGGATTATTCGTGTATTTCTTCCCGCGAGGGCGGGGACTCGCCGAGCGGTCCTCGGGCACGTTCCCGCGTATTCCAGCCGGTAGCCAGCGAGCTCGCGGTACGCGAGACAAAGGGGAATGAGGCAGAGAATATCCGAAAACAATACATTTTATACTACTGGCGAAGCTGCGGCGCCCTTCCTCTCCGCAATACATAAATATCAAGCCGCCGCCGCGCCGGGGCGAGCCATGACGTACTGCGTGCGCGTCAAGGCCCGCTTCTCCTTGCCAAATGTCCTGCCCGCTCGGGCTGGCCAGACTTCTTGTTTTCCCCTGCTCCGCCGTGAAAAAGGATACCCACGACCACCCTCTCGCCGAGCGGTGGATAAAGTAAATTAACGCTTTGCGCGGTTGCGCGCTGCCCTGAAAGCCTTCTGGCTTCCCTTTGAATCTCGAGCTCTTCTTCGCGTCTTTACGGATAATGCTAATCCTTCATGCGAATTGCCGTTTTTATCATTTGCGTCTCGCTTCGGAAAGAAATTGAAAAATTGGCTCGTAGCGATGTTCTTTAATAAACCGCAAATCCGATCCTCTCGGGTCGATAATTCGACTTATTGCGGAAAACAATATTGCTGTCCGTGCGGTACGTCATTTATACTTTGACGTAACGTCGAGAAATCATATTGAAGACAATAGCGTTACGAGCACAACCGATCGTACGCGATCTTTGTACGTGATTGATCAGTCGATTACTCACCCGCGGGACCCTCTTTGATAAGTCCGATAAATTCCGTCAAAAATTGGAGGGGAGTAACCCGGGATTCGTGGACGCGGATTAAAGTGGAACGCGCGACGTGTAAAGGGTGACCCGCGGTGTCGCGGCGTCCAACGCGACGAGCGTGTACTTTTTTCCATCCGCATCAGGAAATCCCAGTTAAAATCCATCTTCCGTGAGAAGACAAAGAGCCGGGGCCATAATAACCCCTTACGCCACCCCCGTCAAGCGCCGGGAATATTGTTTCGCGTCAAGGAGCCGCTTTTAAAGCGTTAATTTACATTCCTACCCACCCCGGGCATTCCCTCGCTCAACACAAATCCGGTTTTATCGGAATTTTTTAGGCGAACCCTCGAAACCCCTCGACTAACTCGTCCCTCGTTTTCTTATTATTATCCCGCCATTGGTAAGCGTGGAATCACATTTCGATGTATTATTTCCCTCGCGAGGAGAGAATTCGGATCACTTAGGATTCTTCCCTTTTATTCTGATTTCGTTAGAACCCAAATTATAAACGGTAGGGAAATAAAATTGTAGAGAAATAATGGACAGGGGGAACGACGCGACGTAAACGAGAGGCTTTGTCTCGGGGCGGGGCTCCTAGAAATTTGCATACTTTGATATTTTTCACGATGTTGATTTTACCGAAAAGGAGCCTGGATCTTCGCACGGCCGTCCCCCAAGGCGTTGTACATGCACGAGGGCGACGTAAGTCGATCCATTTGGACGCATGGCTACGATGTTCCAGCAATATCGACTAGCCGGAGATTTATAGAGACGCCCTGAGAATTTTATCGGGGGGCCGTTGATCGATTTATCGGAGCGCCTGCTGCCGACTGCGGACCTACCCAGGCCGAAAGAAAGGCCTTATGCACGAAAGGAGGAAAGCCCGTCGCTGACTTGACCATAAATTAGAGCGATTTTTCGCGCCCCGGGCGTGATTTACAGCCCTGCCAAGCGCAAACGGGCGCCTATCGTCATCGTTGTACCGCGCAAGCCATCTTCCACTCCTAAAGTCTCCTGATCTTTACCCCTAATTCCCCGCATCCTCGCGTTCTATCGACGCCATTATTCTGGCACGTTTAAACCGCGGATTTTCCGACGCACTCGAATGTATAACGCAATCCCCGGGCTCTCCTCGCGAGAACTTTATTCGAATCAATATGCTAAATTAAACTTAGATTCTCCTCGAATTTCCTATCGGTCTTCGCCGAAATCCATGTATCCTTGTTCCAAAATTTTAAAACCCCTCACGTTTCGTCCGACGCGAGACCTTTGTACTCCTTTTTTTCTTCTCGCTCCTCTCGGGCGCCTACAACATTTTTATTTAAATTTTCGATCTTTCTACATCAAATCTGCAACTTTCTCGATTCTTTTATTTCCCGAACTTCAGTTTCTTCGATTCTCACGTCTGCATCTAGCACGTATTCAACTTCTGACATCCGGTACTTCCCTTTAGAGCCTTTGCTCTTCGGTTTCTCGACTACTTCCACTTTTGACACTCGCTGAATCCTCGATCTTCGCATCCTCGAGGGGGAAAGGGCATTAAATATTGACGTTTCTTCATCCAAAATTCTGCCCCGCCACCTTTGACACGAACCCCATCAGCCTTGCAAGCATCTTAGGAGAATAAGGGACCGGGGCGACATAAGTTATGATGGCGGGGCTCTCTTAGCGCTCACGATTGCACCCGCTGAAATATCACACTCGACTCGCACACTCGACGTGTTAACATCAGGTTGATGTTTATCGTATGATTGTGAAATTAATTACGATGCAGTTTATATCAACAGCGATTTCGCCACAGAATAAATAATCTCAATCCAATTAGATTATGCACCTGTATTTGTTTATAGGTAAAAAAATTAATTGAAAAATGTAGATCAATATTTTACTTTGACATTTTGTTAATTACAATTTTAGATATTTTAGCGTAAATATAGGCAAACATTTTTTTCTAAAATCCTTTTCTGATTGTAATTTCGATGCACATATCTTTGGGGACGCTGCCATTGCAAACGAAAAATTATTCCATTTTCTCTCTTAGGTAAATTTCCATATTTATTAATATTATTAATATTTTCCCAAATATTTTCTCTATATGTTTATTCGGCGTAAGCCAAATTAATTTCGATAAAAACCGCCCGGCGCGAGATAAACGAGCGCGGGATTTCAATAAACATTTCACCCAGTTAATTGGTAATTAAGGGTCTAAAAACTCATCGACTATGGAAATGTAATTTCCGATACCGATGCGACAGCGGGGAGGAGAGAGTAGTTCTTTTATCTACGGTGGAATTTATGGTCACCATATCTTCCCGAGGCTGGATCGGATATTCAAGCAATAGCAGTAAAATATTTCCCCCTGATGGAATTTTTTTCCATCAATTTTATACGCATGGACCATCCGGGATGCTGAACTCATTCCGAGAGCAGCAGAGAGCAATAGAAAGCGATAGCGGAAGGAAAGGATTCCGCGGGATCCTGCGAGGATTCGAAAGGCACCGGAATCTTCATCCACGAGAGGGAATATAAAATCAAAGTCGGCGCTTTAATTCTTTTGTTGCAAATATACAATATTACACTGAAACATCTCGCGCCATTTATCTTTTGTACTATTAATTTTCAGAACTTTTACGCGTTGCTATTGAAAAACGGCTACTTTTAATATAAGCAATTAAAATTAATATTCATTTGAATATTAGTAAAATGTATAACTAAAAATAAACGAAATAGTCGGTTACAGGTAAATGTTAAATAAAAACATTATATATAAATGAGCCAGTTTACATACTTTGTTGATAAAATAATTCAGGAAGGCGCGTACCTAGAAATGAATTATTCAAAACGCGGTTAAAAGTATTGAATGCAAATGAGTAATTATCGAGAACCTTCTTAAAAATGTATCTGCGTCGCCTGTGAACTTAAGTCCTAGAGAATGGACTCAGGCATGAAGTTTTATCCTTATCCGGCAGTTGCCATGGGCGTCTTGGATTATCATGGCTGCCGGAATGGCCGGATGAACGCGACGCCATAGTCGCTTTACATTAATCTATTAAAACGGGTCACGCTTGATGCAGTAAAGTTAATATAAGTAAATTAGAAATTTATCTAACATCTGCTCCAGCCACGTATTTTATAATGAGATCGTCGGGCGCCGCTCATTACTTCGGCATGCTCCTCTTTTAAATGGCAGGCGATAGCGCCAGTAATATTTTAGGCACCCTCTTCAGGCCATATTGAACAAAGTACCTCTTTCTGTCGAATGGCAAACACTAAATCTGATATACCAATATGGCATAATGATACTACTAAACTGATAGATACAATAAATAAAACGCTACATTAAATTAATTAAAAATGAGGGAAGCATCACGAATATAACTTCTTCCTGTAAAGCTGGGTATACATCTACGAACACCGTACGAACAATACGGTTACGGTTGGTTATGGTATTGCCATATACGTAATATATACCTGAGGTATTACATACATGGGTATTGCGAAGAGGCGCGAACAGCAGCGAAGTTCGAGCCGAACGCGAATCGAACATTCTGTTCGCATTTGCCTCGGCGTATACATCTGCCGAATTATAACATCAAACGTTCGCGTTGAAAACTGAATGAACTTGCGTGCTCTCGTTTTAAGCAAACCGAAACTAAAATAACATAATCCTAATTAATCAGAAAGTTCAACAAGTGCAAGAGTCCGAGTCTGGGCGTATTGTAAGCATAAATATAAAATAATTAATGTAATTTTTGAAATTTCAGGTACGCTCAAAAGTAAAAATTTTTTCAACGGCTGGTTTACAAAAAGCTAGCAGAGAGAAAGTCAAATATGTGAGTAGTATGCCAGCTGGTCGGCTCGCACGTGCGAACACCTACAAGTAGCTGCTTGTTCAAAATTAACGACACGTCGAGTGGAAAGCGGAATTATATAAAGCCAACTGCACCAACGACGAGCATATTCTTTCTTGTTACCCTTCCTTGTTAATCACTAAAGTTATGCGACATTTTTTCGGGTGTTACTTCTCTGCGAAACTGTTGAAATTAAGAAGATTATAGTTAGAGTTGATCGGAGCTTGAAAGCTATTATAATTAAAAGGGATTTTAGTGAGAGTGAAAAAAAAGTGGAGTTAACTTTTTAACTTTTGTTTTAAATTTAATTAGAGTCCCAATTTTAATTTTCAATTAAATTCTTGTTACTCGGCATTGGCGACTTTTCCAAATTGAACGGTCGTATCCCCCTTTTTTTAGAATTCGATAAATAATCAACGTTTTAAACTTTCCGCTAAGTTCTTTAAGTCCCATTTTAACCCCCCAATCGTCGCGCGAGGTCTAGCGCTAATTGTAAGTGTAACAACTGCGACAAAGATGGTAATTTCAGTTCCTTGATTGTGACAGTGTGAACAGTTAAAAAGATATCAATTAATTACGGTACAGTATACAGTACGGGGAGGAGGGTATTGAATGCTGAATATAGCATTTAAAATAATTAGAAATCGTTTATCGAGTTTAATAGGTGAATTCACTGACGGCAATGATTCTATCTAATTGTAAACGAAACTGTGTTATGTCCGAAAAGAAACCGGCGCGCAAGACAAGGAAAACGGTATATGAATTCACATTTTAGATTACAATTATTGGGCTACAAACAACTTGCTCGGACCTGAAGGCGCTCTCTTGTTTGATTTATACAAATTAACTGTTTTACCTTGGGGTTTCTCAAGATTTCCCCCACGCATCGACTCGTGCTACGAAAACTAACGACGACTGAAAATTTAAGATATTGTCCAATGAGAGATTTTTGTACGCATAGATATATTTCGAATATTGTAAATAATGCTTCGGATCCAGAGCTCTGTCCTTAAACTGCTAACTTCTGCGACTAATAATCTATCCTTAGCGATTATATGTATATGCTACGTGCTATTAATAATGTTTCACAATTAATAACTTATAAAAATAAACTTTATTTTCAAATAAACAATATTTTTGATAGACCGTGGATGGTCTTTTTAACGTCAAGCGCGCAATGTCGGCATGCGGAAAATCCGCTTTATAAACGTGTCATCATCGAGCGGACAGGCGATGAGAGCTCGCGCCGATAACCCCATCGCGATCCATCATCAGGCAGGGCGATACACGACAATAGCTCCCGCTCTCATTAATTATTTTCTTTTTTTTCGCTCCCCTTGGTTTTTTTGGTGTTCGCGTTCCAAAACCGCGTGCGTCACGGCTGTTTACCGTCCTCGCATCCAGCTGTGCCGCCGTGAATGGCTTCCGGTAGGCGAGAGGCGAACCGGTTGTTATCATCTATCAAGTGCCATCGTCGCGGACAGACACTGTCAGCAAAATCGCGACGCTTTGTTGGTGTGCCCCCGGTCGAGATTTGTCGCCGACGCGAATCCAACGCTCCCGAGACACGGGGTATTAAAAAATCGCTGGGGCAAAAAATTCTCGATGGCGAAGACGGACTTGAAACATCGTACATGTACATACACCCGCTCGTATTGGCTTGAACATTTCTGTGTGAAATTTGAATTAATATTGACAGCCTTTATGTTATCATTTATTGCTTTTCTATCTTGTTCTCCCGCATACGAGAAACACCAAACTCTTCGCATTGTTCTTTTGTCTTCTCTTCCTTTTGCAAGGAACAATACGATTTTATTTATTGTTTGATTATACTAACCGTCATTTCCCGCACCTTGTTACTCAAGTTTATAATATCAGACTGTGACAATGATTTTTTTTTAATTTGCAGCGCAATTATCGTCTAACGATGCAGTCAGCTGAAGTCTCTCTTAGTCGAGGGCATTAAAAAGGCTTTTAATTAGAGTTTAAATGGGATTTTGCCGATTCTAATTAACGAAATATCATTAACAACGAAAGCTTTTGTGGACCGCGAATAAAGAAGGCTGTTACGCGGAACAACTTCAAGCCACTTATCGGGCAATTTCTCATTTTTACTTTATTTTTAAATTGGCATCTGCATCGAATCGATTCGATAAGCCACCTTGCTATCCGAAATGTGTCAGAAATTTTCATCCTTAATAATAAAATGTCTAGATTTGATGGAGAAGAAAACGAGACAGTTCTAGCATTATTCCATTTGCCTAGAAAATTTACGGACTGCTCTAAGCTCGTCACGTCATATCACAGTTGTCTCCGACTATCGATTGTTCCCTCTGGCAACTGTTGCCGCATCTCGCGACTCTGCCTGCGCTGGAAAATATTTTCTTGTACTCATTTTGAAAACCTAAAGTTTCTTCCAACGCTCCCCGAAAAATAGACTAAGAATTTATTAAACAAAATCCTCTCAGCTCTCTTGAAATATCAAATAGTGTGGCGGTAAAACTTTGAATTAATTTTTAATGGCAAAAGATACCTATTTTAATTTACAAAGTTAAATATCGCGATAAGGAGATTTTTTAATTTTAATTTCAGATTTTAACGACACGGAATATTCTAAAATTTTATGAAACATAAAATCTTTCTTGAAACGTCTGCAAATTTCAAGTTGCAAAAATCTCACTTACCAAGTCGTCAGCTTCGTACGAGAATAAGAAAAATTTTATTTCAACGGGGGATTTGGCTTCTTTGATTTCCCATTGTTTTTCCGTCGAAGTACGCTCCGTTTTTCCCCCATAACTATTTAAACACAAATCTCGACAGTTGCGCTCGAAAAATCTCGTTCCGAGATAATGGCGAAACTTCCCTCGGGCTGCACGACCGAAATTATCCGCCAACTGTTCGGGACGAGGGCGCAACATAATGCGGCCGATTACGTGAGGGCTGAACGAACGAACGAATAAAAGAAAAAAGTGTCGCGGCGCTTTTTACATATCTGGCAACGCAATTTTACGACGCGGAAATCTCGACCGATGGCGGGACTCATTTATGCTCGTTTATGCGCCCCTTATCGTCGCCGGCGGCTTGGTGGTAAGAATGGAGGTTGAAAATCCGAAAAGCGCGAAAATCTTAAATGATTCCCCAGTTCTCTCATTCTCCTGTTTCTCCTGCCCGGATATCTTTGAGGCGGATTCCGCAAATGGAGAACCCGCTCACCCTCTCGCAGGCGTAAGAGGTGGCTAAAAGGGATATATAAAGCCGCTTAAGATTGTTCGCCGGATATGAGGGAACCGGTCCTCGTGTCGAATTTAACCGTTTGACTGCGGATCGACGTGATTGCGCTCCTCGCTTATTGCACTAAAACCGCGAGTCCGATCTTCACTTTATTAAAAATGCACCGAGCGTATTATCGCTGCTTAAGGGGATGCTGGAGTCTCTCTGTTTTACCGACATTTTTTATATAAGGATATCTTTTAATTGGCTTTACAGAATTGTAAATTCTTGTATTGGCATGTGTATTGGCATCTATTCGATCCAGCATCTATTACTACACGCAATACTGCTCTACTTATCATTCTACAGCTGTATTTGCATTTATAAACTTTTATTTAAACCTATCTTTTTTTCTAGACTTTTAATCTTAGTTCCACTTACACAATATTGTTCTTGCATGTTGTCTCTAGGTCACTCCGGTCTCATTTTGCAGATATAAACTATAGAACTTTTGTATTAAGCAAATATTATCGTCATGTGACAGCTCTGCATGCCAAAAATTAATGGAATATTTAGTTTTTTTCGTTTTTTATATAAAGTCGAGTAGGCTGACTTTCATTTTTGTGCGAACTTTAATCGTGTACAAGAATTTGTAATTCTGTAAAGCCAATTAAAAGATATCCTTATATAAAAAAATGTCGGTAAAACAGAGAGACTCCAGCAGAGGATCCTTCCAGCCATCTTTTTTACCGACACAGCCAAATATAGTTTTTGCGCTTGTAATTCTTTTTATTGGCTTTCATGCACAAAATAATACCAGGATAAGTCGCGAACCGCGTAGCAGAACATTTGCATACTTAAAACACTCAGTTCAGAAGTCTAATTTGATGCAAATGCCAACGGGAAAAGCAAATATGAACGTAATCGTTATTTCGTTTAATAAATAATTTAAATTTGAGTTGGAAGTTTATAAATTAACACTTTAGTATTCAACTAATTACATTTTTACCGTAGTATAACTAGCAGGTCCTTGCTCTGTCGTCCCCTTTGATCTTTGTCGGTCCCGATCATGATATTCCGCCATGCACTCGGGCAGGATCCAGCGATGTGTGTGTACACGTACGCGTCATAGCCACACTACCCGCATACAACTTTTTTCTCCTTGGTCTGCCCAGAGCAATGTCGAAATAAATGACAGAATGGACCTACTAGTTATACTATGTTTTTATTAAGCATTGGAAATAGTTTGTTTTATATGCGACGTTGCCATATATTTCCATTTATGTGTCATCGTTTCCTGGCCGATTTCACGGATTGTTTCATCGAAAAATCTAAATTTCTCTTGAGCGCGACGGTAAATTTATGTGAGTTTTCCGCTAAAATATTCTTTAACATTTATTTTACTATTTAGGCAATTTTTTTAACTTCTGTCCTACATACAAATATATGTTAAATAAGAAGAAATTTGGAAAATTATAAGGTCACACGTGCTCACACACTATTACTTTATAATTAAGTATTTAGCAAACAATACGGTAAAATTATTCAAATTTCTGTTATACATTCCTAGTTCAGTTATCTTTTGTATCACGTATTTATTTAATATCTTTTATTTGGTCAAACGCACGAACCTCCTTAACTCAATCGCTGAAGCGAGATCAAGAATATCAGATTGCATGTATTGTATATCTTGTGATCAATTACATCTCATCATTATACTGCATTTACCAATCCACAAGCAAACATATACCGAACATGTATTATATAATACATGCATAATGTTAATCATCAAAGATGATGTGTTCAGCATTAAAAGAATATTATTTTATTTTTCACGTTTAAAATTAGAATTTATATTCTCGAATGATTAAGGTTTTACTAGGTTTGTACGTTTGCATTTTTAGGAAAAGTATTCAGTTCTTGATGTGTGTGTACAATAAAATAAAATAGAAACTCATCATATGTATATACCTAAGCAAAACAACACAAGCGCGCATTTCGCGTGCCATTTATCTTTAACCATTGCAAATTTCACGTTTAGTCGCTATCGTTCTCTTTCAATCTGTCACATTGTTTTTTAAATAATCACGAAATTTCTGTTAGAAACAATCTGTTTCATACACAATCTCTTTGACAGCTGTCAAAATTCAATCGTCTTGTCACTGGCAGCTATCTCGTAGCACGAAGTGAGCCAAGCGAGACAGCCAATCAGCATCGCGGAAAAGAAACAGCAATACACTTCGAGGCTTTCGAGTATCGACGTCTTTTTTGCGAGAGGAAAAGAAAAATCCGCGCTTTATTTTGCCACAAGCTTGGCGGCGCTCGATCAAACGACGTCTGTGGTCCAAACAATTAAGATCAAACTTATACACGGAGAGAATTTTCTCTGAAAATTTACCCTGAAAATCGTTGGACAACGTGGCATTTTGAAGAACTTTATGAGAGTTTCTTGAAAGTTTACCATACATTTTACTAATAAAATATATACTAAGTATAATTACTAGTAAAATGTATGGTAAAATTTCAAAAACTCTCATAAAATTCGTTGAAATGCCACGTTGTCCCACGATTACAATATTTTCAGGATAAATTTTAAAATAAAATTCTTTCCGTGTAGTTAACGCGTTAAACTTCACGATATTATTTTTACTACGATGTCTTCGCCAAAGAGATGTCAGGGAATGGCGATATTACGCGAGAGGGTGTAAAGGAGCCCGCACAAAATGCATTTAGAATTGGACGAAGAAAGTTTGTGGCGGAAAGTAAATAAAAAGGACCGAAAAATTTATATTTAAAAAAAAATCTTTTTGGACATGTTTTTTTAACACATCAAGAGACCCGGTAGCGTCGAGCATAAAAATAACGACAAGCCGTCTGCGACCATGTTCGTGTCATCGTCCGGCGCTATCGATTCTCTTTTTCTGGAAATTTTCCACCTCGAATTTTTCGATTAAAGAAAATAATGACGCAATAAAAAACTTTTAACGACATTTTTATGATGTAACGCTCTCGATATTCCAACCGGTCCGAAAAAATTGGTAGTCCCAATGCGGGGATGCGTCAAAAAATGAGATGCAAAAGTGGCAAAAAAATGCCAATTTTTTTTCTCGTCGATGTGAAATCCATATGTACGTACTGAAGCGCGTCAGTTCGGAAAATGATAGGATCTATATCGACGGAATCAAGGAGGTGGTTAAAGTTTGATATTGAGGAGAATTTGCCGTGAAGGACCTCGCGTAGCAGTCGGAACGAGTTCGGCACAAGAGCCCACGTTTATGATCGTCGAATTTGAGAAATCCTCGAGTTCCGATGCCCGGGTAATTGGCTTTTAGAATCCCGAGTTGTACAATTTTTCAACTATTTACAATATCTTACAAAAACTTACAATTATTACCGGATCTTAAACCGCCTTATTTGTTGATTTTTCAAATCCACTTCTCGTTCCTTTGCTCACATTCTTTGGCCTTAAATTATTCACTTCTTATTCTCTTTTTTTACTCAAAAATTTTATCGTTCCTCGGACTCCATTTGGTATTTTTGCGTGTCTCAAATTACGTTTCTATTTAATCTTTAAATTTCAATCTATCTTTCCCGAAGCGATAACTTTTCTATCTTACGCAATTGTCGGTTTTTCTTTACCCGAAACAAACAATTATCCTGCGAGGGATTTCGGGGGAAAGGGAGGCAATAAGATTTACGAGGACGATAAACGTCATTGTCCTGAGTGACCACATAGAGCAGCCGTGAGGACGTCTCTAATAAGACGAGCGTATCCGGCGTGCACGTCGCTCCTGGACTGTATGCGAGCTTTTACCGCGGCGATTCCGCTGTGAATACAAGCAATGAATGGTGCCGTGATAACCGCACCGTCGTCCTTATCTGTACACCGTAATCCCGCTTGTGTCACTGTAACTCGCGGGACGACGCGATAAAGTGCGCTGCGCTGCAGTTGCACCCGACCTTGCCGCGCATCATTGTACAGATTTATCCTGACGTTAACCCTACCGCTTACAATTTTGCATCTCTCTCTCTATTCATTTTCTTCCTCCCTCTCTCTTTTCCACGTCTGTATACGCGATGCTGCGAAACTGAAAGGACGGATATAGCACAGGCGTTACCGAGATTAGGAATCGAGTTGCAAAAAGAAGATTGAAGAGAATAAATATCAAGAGGGAAAAGCCCCAGTTCAATTCCTGCGACATAAAACCCTTGAAATTTTCGTGGTAAACGAGCGTTTGATACGCGCATATTTATATCGCGGCATAGAAATAATTTATTGGAATTTAATGAAAATGTTACTTTTAAAACCCGTTCAATTTAGAATATCAAATATTGCGGTAATAAAAATCCAAATTTAACGAAATTTCGATATTTGTTTCATTCCGCTTAATTGGATAAAAAGTTGAAGCCACATTTGGTGATTTAATAAGTGTTCTTTTAATGCTTCCGCATTTTCGATTGTTGTGACAATGGCGGGTTGAAAATGAAATCGCGACGACGTGAAATCGAGCCGGATTAGGAAAGTTTTTATTTCCACGTGATAAACGCGTGTTTTCTCTGCCGGTGGCATTTGCCGGGAGGCCGAAAGGATTAAAGGAAGCGTTGCTAAGAAGGCGGATGCAATATCGAGTTTGCAAAATAAAGCGATCTAACGGGAACGCAGGTAGTTCTCGTTTACCATCCACGGTATCAAACTACGGAGCACCGCTTTATGAATATGTAAAGTCCGTTAGAGGCGCCCCAGCAAATTGTTTGTGGATCGCATCAAATATTGACAGGGCGCTTGTAAATTTATTCACGGCCGAAATAATGTATCGCGGCCGCCACGAGGCCGGATAAGTTGAAAATCCCGAGTTTCCCTTCCGCAACGGGGGAAATGAGATTCTTACTCTTTGTTTACGAGATACGCAAAACTGCGATTGCGAAATCCTTCAATACCCCGAATTCCGGATTCGCGGATTTGATATCGAAAATTGGCATTTGCAGATAAACCGCGCTCTCCCTTTCGTATCGTGGCCTCCTTATCGTGGATTCCAATTTTTATTCTTAAATATTGTAAATTTCGTATTCCCGTATTTCCATACCGAAACCTCCAAAGCTTCGAACATTACCAGACTCTCCGAGATACTCTTACAGGTTCAGAAATTATAATTTCACTACAATTCATTACAACGTATATTAGAGCGAATAAACGCAATTTTTTTATTCCATTCATAAAAGTTACGCGGACAATATTTAGGCATGTCGAGATAAACTCCATCCTGTTTAGCGATAGTCTTTTTTTTTTAGAAGAAAGACTACTCCCTCGCTCATAAGAGAACTGTAGAGCGTTAAGGAATTCCAAACAAATTGCCGGAAGTTAACCGGTTTCAGCACTTGCGGCGTTACATGTAGACAATTAGTGACGGAATTCTCCTGTGAATTCCCAGCCGTATAAAATGGGCTTTAGCGGATAACACGTATCTGGGGACGTGTATTTCGAGCAATCGGCGGAGTCGCCAATTAGGAGGCACGTGAGGAAGCTACAAGGACGATAATGAAAATAATAATTAGCCGGCGTAGTTGCGGTCCATTAATTGATTTGGCCACCGTCATCGTTCTGGACGGTCACTTAATTAACACGGCCGGGCAATCAAGCGGCCGTTTACTCCTCTAATCACATTGCCGCTGTCCATTTTCCGCGACACGCGTTTATTCTTCTCGCGAGATCTTTTTAACGAATTAACCACCGGGCGCGCAAATAAATATCAAAATCCCCTTCCTCGCGCAACATCCGAGGGAGAGCGCCACCGGCTTAAAATTAACTTCGGAGAATTCTAGAAAATAAATCTCGAAGAAAAAAAATTAAACCGAGCTTCAATTTAATATTTTTGCACTGTAGCTTTTAACGTCTCAGAAAACTGTATGAAGGTTCTCTAGACTTTATATATATAATTTTAATTAGCGCTTTCCTGTCGCTGAAGCAAAAAAAAATCGCAACAAACTCGATAACAGAAATTACTGCAGGTTTCTTTTTTCTGAAAACATCACATGGACCAGCCATAAACTAATCGACGCGGCCTGTCGTGGGGTCATTGCATTTCACGAGGGGTTGGGAAGGGGTTAAAGGATGCAGAAGGCAACAGGGTGATCGTGATGCGGGTCGCTATCGCGAGGATGATGACGCGTGATTTGTTGAATTATGACCGGTGCTCTGGCCGCAGCGATCAACCTCGCGTGTTCGCCCTTCCGGCATTACCATGGCAAATCAGATTGACGCACCCCTTTCGTGTGTACGACTCACCGCCGTCGCCGCCGCTTGTTTTAATTACATCAAAAGCGATAGATGACACGTCGCCCAACAGGCACGGCTTGTCCATTAGGCGCAGAACTTGTACGAGCATCGAAACCTTTGGCGTATTATGCCACTACACGCATACATCTTCGTGTTATCGTCGATAATGTTAAAGATTAAATAGCAAATCTATCTGATTTAGCATCAAATAGTATATTTGATCACTTGTATGTCAGTTCGATCGATTCGTCTTGATTATTTATCTATTTATCGCGCGCATACGTTTACTTATCAGAGAAGAATCGTCAATTATTCTCTCCCTTATTGAAATTATCTAAATATATTTTATTCCCGCTCCAGCGCTGGTCTCTTGCAAATTGCAAAAATGTTCAGATATGCGATAATTTACGATTTTCATACGACCGTTCGACTGCCGGTTGGTAAAGTTTGCATTTCTCCGGGACATAGTAATTCTTTACCTGACTGTCAAAACTTTGTAGAACCTTAAAAGACTGAAAAATGACCTTTTAAGGCCGTGCGACGTGAACTATCAGGTGTCGAGGCTGTCGATCGATCACGGAATAATTTTATTGATTACAGCCGGCGCGAGGGACGGTGGCGGTAGACGGTATCCTGTGATTGTGTTCGTGCACGGCGAGAGCTACGAGTGGAGCAGTGGAAATCCTTACGACGGCAGCGTCCTGGCGAGTTACGGGGGTGTCGTCGTCGTCACCATCAACTATAGACTCGGCATTCTGGGTAAGTCATGACAGATGCCTTCGGTCCCAATTCGCTGACGTCTAGATCCCCGCAGCCCAGGAATCCCGGATTTTCAGGAGAGCCAAATCTCTTCGGTTTTTTGGACCTGAAAATCTTAGTTGCTCGAGGATACCTTTGTCAATCCTCGGGTGTGAATGAACGTTGAGGAATTTGGGTTTCAATCCCTAAATCGTTGCCGCGATCCCTAAATCGTTTGGATTCTTAAAATAGTTTCTTAGTCCCTTGAATCTTTGAATAATCGATCCCAACTTCCGAGGTCTATTAGTCGCCAGACTTTCGCGCCTGAACGCCAGTTTCCCCTCAATCTCTTTACATTTTCGGTTTGCCTCATGGAACTTGCAATTTTTGAATTCCTTGAAAAGTGCACTTTTATTTCCACGCACAAAGAAACGCGGATCTTTAAATGATCCCTCAGCCATCTTTTTTACCGACACAGTCAAATATAATTTTTGCGCTTGGAAATCTTTTTATTGGCTTCAATGCACAAAATAATACCAGGATAAGTTGCGGACCGCATAGTAGAACATTTTCATACTTCAAACGCTCGGTTCAGAGTTAAATAAAAAAGTTAAATAAAAAAAAGTATTTGAAATTTTCAATTTGTAGTTTGTGTTAAATTTGAAATTCATATGTTTAATTTCTCTTCGTTCTTTATAGAAAATTGACTGTCCCTGGCTTTATCTTTATGCGTACTTTAATCGTGCAGAAGAATTTTGCAATTTTATAAAGCTAATTTCAACAACACAAACTGCAAATAGAAACTTTCAAATGCCAATTAATTTTATTAAACTTCTGAACTGAGTGTTTTACGTATGAAAATGTCCCTTATCCTGATCGTGTTTTATGCATAAAAATCAATAAAAAGAATTACACGCGCAAAAACTATATTTGACTCTGTCGGTGAAAAGAAGGTGGCTGAGGGATCGTCTTAATTCTTTATGTCTCCACTTCTCGTAGAGTGGCAACTTCTGAGACTTTTCTTACCTATATATATATTTCTTATTTCTTAACTTCTATATACAGTCCTTCTCTCCCCTCTGCGTGAGACCTCGATAATTAATCTCGATCGCTGAGTCAGATATAACTTTTGCGAACTGTTTGGAACTCAGATAAATCACATATGTTAGTTGCTCGCTTAATGGTGTGAAACGCTACCTCGCAGCAGTTAAGGCTTGAAACGAGCCAGTCGACCGTAGCTCATTAGCTATTTAGGGCCGGTTACACCGACGTCACTTAAGGCTAAGTGTGTTTACTCAATTTTCCTGCTCCATCCATAGGCAAATGTCCGGACTGGGGGCCGCGGCCGCGAAAGAGGCGGCCAGCCGGAAGTCGGTGTGTTGGTGCAACCCGGTCCTTGAAACCGGTCAATTAGTTCAAAACACGTACGCGCCCGCGCCCAAGATGCAGACCGGCCGGCGTAACGAGACGTTACGCCATTAGACAGAAACTTGTTACCCCGTGACGTTTGACGTGCGACGCTCGCTGGGAGACCGCAGAAAAAAGTAGACGAGCACGAAGAAACGATGGCGGGAAGCTGGCCGCGAACGCCACGGGGATTGCAAGTTCCGGCGACCGGGGGTTGTTGCCTGGCAACCCGGGCAACCAAATCTAATAGGAAACTCATTACGGCCAGGTCTTCCGTTTCACCAAACTAAATTCTTGACTCCACTCCCCCCCCCCTCTCTCTCTCTCTCTCTCTCTCGCACTCTCTCATCCCGTTCTTCGGTGCGACAGCAAGCCCCGCTGTTCTCGTCTATCACCCTCGCTGCATACAGGGTGTTTTAAAACCCTCTCGCCCTAAGATTTCCACGAGAGAGGATTAAAAACCGCGGGAAGAAGTGTTCAAGCGGAGCGAAGGATCGGAAGAGAAGCGACGCTCTGGATTAGATTTCAACTGTCGTTAAAATTATCATCGGGATTTCATTATTAGCCGACTATATATTGTCATCATAAAGTGCCACGGGACGTAGCGCTGAAGAGAGATTTATGCGTGAGAAGAAGACCACGAAAAAGTAGCATTGAAGAAGGTGGGCGGAGGGGATGCAATTTCTCGTTGAAGTAAATCCGAGAGGTGACAACAAATGGTAAATCCAAATTCTGGAATTCGATTCTGTCGATAGCAGGACGAGGGGGGGAAAAAAACAAAAAGAGCCACAAGAGAGAAAAAAAACCGCAGCGAGTAGCGGGATAAAATGGCGACGCCCAGGAAATTCCACTCCGCAGCGACCGCAGTTTTTTCCTCGCGCGCGCGGGCGCGCCCCCGTTTTTTTTTTCATTTTCCTTCGTTTCGGAAAAATGATGCGGCGCTTTGTGAGCGTCGCGCCGACCGGCGCGGCGATATCCACCGGGCGCCCCTGTTCCTCTCCGCCCGCGTGTGTATACCAGCGTGTACCGGAAAATTTAAATCAACGAATAGCGTTCAGCAGTTCTATTGTAACGAGAAGAATGGGAGACGCGGAAGCGCAGCGCGACAGATACGCCGGAGGTTGAATATCAAATGGGACATGACCGGTGCTTTATTTCTATTCCGCTTTCATGTTCTCGCACCTCTCCGGTGCGTGTGAGCGCGCGAAAGAGAGCTTTGTGCGTTTTTTCTCCGTTCTGTTTTTTTTCCCCGACGTAGAGCGCGGAGAGAATCGTTATTGGATCGGACCCAGACACGGCCCGGAGGCTAAAAGCCCGAGACGCCGCCCCGCGACGTAAGACGGGGTGAGATTGTACGAGGCGATGCAAACGTCCCATTACACAAAAGTCTCGGAAGATTCTAATCCTACAGGGACTCAGCGTCGCAAAAATCCAAAGAAAGAGCCGAAGGTGGTACGAGAATCGCACTTTCCAACAATCCGATCGATGCCGGATCGCATCACTAACGTCCCGTTGAATAAAAGTCTTTGGAGAAAGATACAACAAGCGGTGAGAACCCAATCTTCTGCGAAGCATTGAGAAGTCTGAAGGAAGATACGGAAGAAGAAGATATACGAACGTTCTCCCAATTCGATTAGATGAACAATTACAGATGATTAAAGGAGACGTCACTTGGTAGACTAATAACAAAATATCTCGGTATTTTCCTATACTTTTTTCCAGCTCAGTTAACGGCGCTTTTAACCGATTACTCGTCTTCCTTAAAACACCTTTTGTTATGACAGCAAAAATTCGCGTACTTTAAATCGATAATCGATTTAATTTTTTATGCTGATGAACGTCGTGTTAAAATTACCGTGAAGAATTTACTGCGAAAAGTATCACCTCAGGACTCAAACCTAGAATCCATAACTGGATTATCTTCACCAATTCGACCACTGAGGCAATCGGAGATGTTTGTCGCAATAATCGGTTGATAATAAGAGGACACGTTGTTTCAGGAGACATAAATAAACAATAATAAGTGAAGTAGGGCCGGTATGAATCTACTGCAACTAATCGGAGAAGATGCCATTTTTTTGGACTAGGTTTTGGTATTCCAATAACAATATTTTCCTGTGAACGTTTTGTACTTTTTCCAGCTGAGTAAACTGCACTTTTAACCGATTACTCGTCTACTTTAAAACACACCTTTTGTTATGACAGCAAAAATTCGTGTACTTTAAATCGATAATCGATTTAATTTCTGATGCTAATAAACGTCATGTTAAAATGACTGTGAAGAATTTACTGCGAAAAATATAATCTCTGGGTTCAAACCTAGAACCAATAACTGAGTGTCTTCACCAATTAGTACCATAAATAAACAGTAATAAGTGAAGCAGGGCCGATATGAATCCAATGCAGTTAATCGGAGGAGATGCCATTTTTTGGTATTCCAATAACAATATTTTCGTGTGATCGTTTTGTACTTTTTCCAGCTGAGTAAACTGCACTTTCAACCGATTACTCATCTTCTTTAAAATACACCTTTAGTTACGACAACAAAAATTCGCGTACTTTAAATCGACAATCGATTTAATTTTTGACGCTAATGAACGTCATGTTAAAATCACTGTGAAAAATTTACTGCGAAAAATATAATCTCAGGGTTCAAACCTAGAACTGGGTGCCTTCACCAATTCGTCATAAATAAACAATAATAAGTGAAGAAGGGTCGATATGAGTCTAATGCAGCTAATCGGAGAAGATGCCACTTTTCAGTCGGGCTGGGTTTTCGTATCCCAATAACAATATTTCCGCGTGAGTGTTCCGTACTTTTTCCAGCCGAGTAAACTGCGCTTTTAACTTTTGTTTGTTTTATCGGTCTTAAAAAACACGGCTTTTTGTTGCAACAGTAAATCCACACGCCTCAAATCGATAATCGATTTAACATACGATGCTAACGAGCGTCACATTAAAATCGCTGTAAAGAATTTCTCGTAAAAAGTAATCGCCTCAGCCAGGGACTTGAACCTGAGATCGCCCTCGAAACAATCCCTGACGGGTGTCTTTAGCGGCAGGAAAATTGTTATACGATCCGCGGAAATCCGTAATCCCAGGCAACCTTGCGAGGACTCGCGTGACCCTACGTAACCCTGTTGGACAAGTTGGTAAGGGGGAAAGTTGGGCGTTTTTCCACTCAGCATAGCTTTCCAAATTATCGATTTGGCAAGGCCGGCGGGAAACAGTCGGCGCAACATCGTTGACCTAGATCCTGGCGACAGTAACGCCTCCCTTGTTAAGGCACCGAGTGCCCTAAAGTTAATGCGCGCCGGCAAGTACATACACGGCGGCTCATAATGGGAATAATCCTCTTAACCGCGCGAAGAACAATCTCCAGTATGTCGGCGGGTAAATATGATGGATAATTTAATGGCGCGGCGTTTCGAGCGACGGGGCAGGCATACCGACCTAGGCGCGGCCGTATCGCGTAGGGTGAAATATCACGTCCGAACTTCGCCAGCAACAACAATCGCAGCTCGCGATTTAATTCGGCCCGAATGGAAGGAAGGCGGAAAGCCCTCGAAGGGCCGGGGGCCTGCGCGCGACTCGATTAGCGCTAATCTAATTCCCTCCTCCGTCTATATTAAAAGAGATTGGAACTAATTGACTACATGGATAGCTGACAATGCTGATAACTCCTGCTTCCGCTGAATTAGAAAATTGATAGTCGAATAAAAGGAAGGATAATTTTCACCGCAAGATACTTTTTTATTATCTTAATCGGCAATATATGATAATAGCAAGAATCGCGCGGATACTCTGTTCCCATAATTGGATCTAGAGAAGAAAACAGCCGTAAGTACCGTGAGATAGGAAAGGCACTTACAATTAGCTGGGATATCGTCTCGTTTGCTATTCGGGGCACGCGAACGTCGAAACTTCGTATCGCGAAAAAGGGACCGGCTCTCGGTCGCGGGGACGGAGGGGGGGGGGGGGTAAAACTATGGAACCCAATGGAACAAACACGAGGATAAATATGCGGCGATCCGGGCGGCTGGCAGATTTACGAAGCCAGATTTATTTGGCGGAAACGGAAGGGACAGAATAAAGTCGGTCTATTGACGAATGTATTTCGACGGGGACGAAGTCGGAGCGGTTTGCGTATCGTGACAATGCCTGAACCCGACAAATCGGGTAAGACTGTTGCCAATGGCGCCATCCGGCCGTCATAAATATCACCTCGGCTCCGCCAATTGATAGCGATATCTCGTTCGGCGAGAACGATACACAAAGTAGGACGTGATACGCGTCTGAACACTAAATCACGCCGGGCTGCTCGCCAGACGAGCCAATCTCCACATCCCGCGGCCATTTAGCCCTTTCACGCGGGAGAGTCGCGCGCGGCCCTTTGGTTCCTAGCCGATCGAATAATTCACGTGCCGCACATAGACACACAAAAATCAGTTGATACTCGAGGTGGAATCGGCGTAAATTAAATTTAGCGCGAAGGGGTTTTAAAACGTATTGCGATTTCGGAGATAAAAATTGAATTTTTCAGAACGTGGCGAAACACTATTGCAGTCAGCTTCATCGGACCTGCCATGGGGAAGTTTAATAACCGTAATAACTATCATAGATAACCGTTTCTCTTAATACTATGGAAAATTGAAGAGAAATGGGAAAACGTCATAATAAGATCGATTGCGAGAGAACGTGGATAAAAGTAATTTGCCGTAAACCTTTTTATGCAACTAGTAGTACGTTAAACTATCGAGGGCCTGGGTAGCTCAGTTGGAAGAGCATTCGCCCGGCAGACTGTAGGTCCCAGGTTCGAATTCTAGTCTAAAGCCCGGTCTACAAGTCAGAAATCATAAACCCGTAAAAAAACATAAAGAAAAACGTTGATCCACAGTGAGTCATAAGTCACTATATAATCTAGCCAATCAGAGACGAGGAAATTTATAGGCAATTATTTGCCTCAACAAGTTCGATGACTTCGAAATCGTCAATATTCACGTTGGATGCAGCGATTTCCTTCGTTAAACAAGTTTGGTTGAACACCGTTTTGTTGAACAACACTTAAAAAATACCCAGAATCGAGGTTATATTCTGAAATGTTTCTCTGTTAGTTTTACTTAAAAGATTATAATATATGTATACGCATATACTATAAATTGTCAGTAAGTACCAATTTTTCTCACATAAATATTAAATATTTCGGAATATAACCATAACCCTAAAGCCAGATGTCTTAGGTGGCTTGGCGCTCTCGATAAAAATGGTGGGCATATGGTTGGCTCTGAGTGGCCAATCATAAGCTACGTATAAGCTATAAATCAGAAAGATTGGATTTTGCCAGTCTTCTTACGATTGCCGCGTTCCGACTTATGAGTATCTTATAACAGGCTTATAACTCGCTTGTGTCTTCCAACTACTGACTTCTCTCTCATTGTAGACCGGGTTTTATCCTAGCCCGTTACTTTTCCCGCAGAAAATTAATAAGTGACGCGTCTTAGTGCCTACCTCCCCGAAGATACGCCCATATTTATTTCCAGTTTGAAAGCACTTGTTCCAATTAAAAATTCTAGTTGCGCCTCCATTTGCTAAAGGACCGAACGCAATTATCTCGATAACGGAGGAATAACTGAAGATTATACTTGAAAATTCTCCCTCGTTCCTGCCGTTCAGATCATTGACTAATCCCAATTTCATTGTATCCCGCGATTTATCTCGTCTGTCATTCGATAGCACGCGACACGCGACGATTGGAGTTAAGCCCATCGGCGATAATTTCGGTGCGATCACGGTGATGTTATACTAGCCGTAACCGCCGATAATGGACACCGGGAGCGTCGCACTGACCATAAGCGGAGCTTGTTTTGATTGCAGGCTTTCTAAACGCCAACACAGACTCGCACTTACGCTCGCCGGCGAATTATGGTCTGATGGACCAGATCGCAGCGTTACACTGGGTACAAGAGAACATCGCTTATTTCGGGGGCGACCCCAAAAACGTCACGCTGGTGGGACACGGCACCGGCGCCGCCTGCGTGAACTTCCTGATGACCAGCCACGCGGTTCCTGACGGTGAGTTCGCTCTTCCACCTCATATTCGCAATGTCCTCGAATCTGCATTAACGCAAAGTCGCTTAAATTCTTTCCATAATACGTAAATCATTATCTAAAATATTATGGGATTTTTTATAAATGAAAGGTAGTAGTACAGAGAGAGAGAAAGTTCTTAATCGCGCGCTCACAAGAATCGTTTGAGACCATTGAGCTATAACCATATTGGAATGAGCACTGCCTACCTCCTCCATAGTATCATAACTACCTAGTATGCCCACTCTCTGTCGGTCCTTTGATCCTTTCGGTTTCGATCGCGTGGTATTCCGCCATTATGTTGGAGTAAAATCCTTTCGCACTGTCGCACTACCACATGTACAACATCCGTCTCATTGGCTTCGCTAAAATAATGGCGGATGCGCAAAAAGGATCGACGCAAAACACAACAAATGACAGAGTGGGCATACTTATAGTTATACTATGATAGTATCGAGCAGTCAGAGGGAGATAGTTAAGCTGGGACCGTGTTATCTCTAACGTTTCTTCCGCGGCGTTCCGCTTGGAGTGCCGAGCGGCGTGGACGTTTTTGCCTAACCTAATTAGGAAATTTTTGACTTTGTTCACTTACGTGTAACTCGACGCTCGTGGGTCGGTTGGGCGCGGCCTTAATTTTCTTGTTGCCGATAATTAGAAGCTAAATAATACACAAACGACTATTGGTTCGACGTGGCCGTGTCAAGAATAAGACAAAGAAGAAGAAATCTCTTCTGCGGCTGAAATGACGTCACGTGAAGTGAGTCACGTGACCGCTGTAGTTAGTTAGACAAGGATACCACGGTCCTAGCCCAACTATCTCTCTCGCTGTGACCGCACGAAAACAATGGAGTGCTCCTTCCAGTACGTTTGTAGTGCAATGTTCGAGACTGGCTAACTCCGTCGTCGTTGCCTTTCCTTTTTTTTTGCCGGTTCGGGCGGACGATTGTGTTTTATTTTCCGCCGTCTTCACGAGGCAGTACGCTTGGCGCTAGCCGAGCAGGGGGTCGATACACGTATATACGTATACATTTTTCACGCGACAATTCTCGGATCCCACATTACATGTGCAAAGCGATTTGTATTAACGAGCTTCATGCACGCAGAAACGAAGTGTCAGATAAACTATTGTGTACTCACATTAACGCGTTTATTGTTTTGTATACAGGATGTTATGTAATACCCGCATCAACGCTTATTGTGGGATAGAGTGGACTAGACTAAGTCGAAAAGTCCTGTACCACTTTGCAGGTTTTGCAATAGTTAACGAGTTATTAATTATTAAAAATCGCTGTCTTAGGCCGGCCCACTGCCCAATTCAAACGTGCGGCGAGATCGATCGATCGA
>NW_011967164.1:67314-92583 GCF_000949405.1 Vollenhovia emeryi | reverse complement strand
TAGTGTTAGTGCACTAAACTATCGACGCGCGACTCACGGACAGGTTTCCGTTCAACCGTAATGTATGATTGGCCAGTTTTGAACCTTTTTATCTAAAAAAACTACTGCTCGGAACGAAAAATGGCAAATAACTTTTTAATTTATTTTTTCGACGACATTCTTGCTATGGTATTTTGATTCGCGAATTTCAGGACACCCTGTATACTATCGTTTTATTCTATATTTTAGAATTTTTCAATTAAGACTAAAATATTCCTTTCTCTCTATAATAAATATGATTGGCGCTACATCGATCCTATTTTATGATACGTTCAAGTGTAACAGCATTGGATCCGGAAATTTCTTTCTGTGGGTGTATTCTCGATAGTCTTTTGGTCTCGGATACTTGTAGGTACAGCGATGTTCTTGCGACAGTTTATTGTCTTAGAGTAGCCCATAGAAAGCTGTTTCTCTTGTCGCGTTGTATGGAAACAGATAATGTCACGTAGAAACGGTAGACTGTGAGAGGCAGGGGGAGGAGGAGGAGGAGGAGGAGAGGGTGGAGGTCGAAGAGCGAGAAGCCGCGCGGGACAACGATACGGAGAAGCTAGGAATAATAGGGTGGTTTACCAGACGCCATAAATTATGGAGGAATCAGCTGGCCCCGCCACCATTGACAACTCGCAGCTGTAGTGAATTATCATCCAGAAGGTCCTCCGACGATAAGCTTCGCGGTTCCGAAACAGATTGCGATACTCTGTTTTTTTTGTCCCCTCGGGCTGATAAAACCAGCCGCAGCCACGTGACTCGTCGAAGAATACGACGAAGAATAATAGCGAGCGGTGTCCGGTCAAAAAATTATATCATATCTCTCCTTCACGAGCTGGTGCTCTTGCCCCGCAAAAACTGACCGCGATACGGCGATGTAAATAATAAGGAAGAACAACGTCTGAATTCACGCGGTGGATCCTTACATTTTTTCCAAAGAATTCTCGAGATTTCTCCCGAGTTGTTAACGTTGGATTAAAACCATCTGTTCCGTATTCGCGCGAAATGCTAAAATTTTTTCATTCTTTTCCGCAATTCGGGTATCTATAGCTGATCCTAGATCCTTCTTATTTTCCATGTCCGTTAATATTCTTCATCAAATATGCGCATCTCATTTGTTCTTCATATTTCGCATTCCGTCTTTTACAAATCCCGAATTTTTTATTTCTTAGTTGCTCCTCCCCTTTGATTCCGCGGCTTGAATAATTTATTCCCTCGAATCTCTGATTCTTGGCATCTTCAAATCCCGATCTCATGATTTTTCAATTTCTCGATTGCTTCAAACCTCGCATCTTGGCTTTCTTGATTTTTCTGATCTTTTTTGATTAGAGCTTTTTTTTCTTTGCCAAATCCTAATATTCGGACCCCCGATTCCTCGTTTCCTTTGATCCTGCACCTTTAATTGGTCGAACTCTTGGCTCCTGGGATCTTGTTCCCTCGAAGGAATTAATTAATCCTCGGGTATTATGGAGACCTGCCATTAAATCCAAGTAACGCGACGGAATTTGAGCCGGCGATAATCCTTTAATAGTCCTTTAATGTCGCGAGCTTCGACACCATCTTATCGTTCGGTGTCGTCCTCTCAACGACGACGGATATCGGAAGAACGGAGCCATCTTGATTCCGTAATGTCGGAAATACGTCGAGGATGCCGCCAGGATATTCAGAGTTTACCCCGGTATCTCCTTCGCTAAATGAATGAGACCGAATCAAACGTCGACGTGTATCGGGGCTGACAGGATCGCTCTCCGTGGCACATTTCGCCGAATATCGAGATAGCTGGCCGAGCAATCTATGATTACACGTGGGAAAAACATCATCTGTCGTTTTTTACCTCGCCTCCGTTTGCCTCAACATGCAGATATTGGATAGCGCAAGAAAATTTATCGGATATCGAGCAAACCTTCCTTGTGCGTTGCGTGCGAATTAATTATGTATAATTACATAATTAACAATAAGTAAATGAGAAATTCGGTAATAACAATAACGTCGAGAATGATAAGCATAACGTGTCGTGAAACAATGAAATAACAATGTCGGAATCAGTTGAAACAAACTCTGTCCGGGATAAATTAATTAATTGTGAATATAATCAATAAGGAAGGGTTGCTCGCGCACCCTTTGGCCGGCATTGTGTTGCACGTCGAGATCTGGCGTACGTAGACCTTCGTGGAATCTCTCGTCTCCTCGAGATATCAAGATTAACGACTCACAAAATTGGGATTAAGCGACTTATCCCGGTCTTCTGTATTAAATAATAGACGAACTAACACGACGGAGTTGTGTAACGTCGTGTTCACCCCGGCGTCGCCTTAATTTTCTTCGCGCTACAAACCGTGCGCTCTCTTGCCTATTCATGTCTTACGTAATGTCCAATTTTGCGACGTGTGATGAGAGAATTAATGACTAATAAGCTCCCGCGCGACTCTTTGTTCCGCCAAGATATTACGTACATTTTATTATTACTGTCAGGGAGAAGGAAACTTGCAACTTTTTACTTTCCCCCATCTTCTCCGTGGAGAAAAAAAAATTATTAATTAAATAGAGCGACGGCCGCGGCAAATAAGAGCTCATTTACCTAATTATTAATTTTCTCATTTACGTAATATTAACGTGAAAGTAATGACGTAAACAATGTAAAAATGTAGATAATAACCGAGTCATTTTCATACCGTACGCTGGCGCGAGATTAGATTCTTGAATTTATTCGCGAGAGAAACGTACGCGCAATTTCTGCTCTTACAGAAAAGTCGCGACTGGCTAAAAGTCACGCGATAACCAATCAACTTGCGGCTTTTCTGTAAGAGCAGATTTTTGTACGGTTCTTTCGCGAATAAATTGAAGAATCGAGCCCCAGGTCGCATAAATTTTCCCTGCAAGAGCCCTTCGTGTTTTTCAACACCGCGGATCCGTTTATCTTTTTTTTTTGTCATCTTGCGCTATACGTAACCGCGTTCGGCGGGTCTTGCCCCTCGTCCTTAGGGCGGGATTCGCTGATAACGTCGTAATGGAGGTCGTTGATTGGAAATAAATCTATCGAGCGGTCGAGACGAGTATTCGTTACTATGCATTGAAACTCGGATTGTATTTCGTTTACTCAGGTAATATCGCGGTGCCGCCCGCGAAGGGAATCGACCCCTCGAAATCATCTCGAAATTCGATTCTACGTCGCGACACATAATCTCTCTCCCCGCGCGAGCAAACACTTTCGCATTACGAGATACGATTTGCAAATCCCGAGATAAAGCGCGGGGCCCTTTCGGGAAGTACGACACAAAGATTCCGCGCGTGGCGCGGATTCCGGAATCGCGTCTCTGGTCGCAGCGATTCTGCGATATATAGAATTTTCACGATGCGGAACGCATCCTGGGAACGTTTTACTGGCGCACAAAGAACACGGAGATTGCAACGTCGCGCGGCGTCGCTGGAACAATAACAATAGGCGGGGAAAATACTTAGGAACTAAACATCTTACAGAGTATTATTAATAATTAATTATACCTCTATTTAAGTTAGCGAGCGAAACGCCGTGAAGAATACACTAATAACGTCTTAACGGGACGGGCGGGGGGGGGGGGAGACTCTCGTTTATTTGTTGTTATTATTAGCGAGAATAATAAATTACGTTTTAATTAACGGCCTTTGTGAGGGCAAAAATTTACCGCACTCGATGCTGGTAGCAAAACCTTTACGGAACGCACTGTACGTGACATGAACGGCGGCTCGATTGCAGGTCTGCTGTTCCATCGGGGCGTTCTGATGTCGGGCAGCGCGCTTTCAC
Organism: Vollenhovia emeryi; assembly: GCF_000949405.1. Lineage (NCBI taxonomy): Eukaryota > Metazoa > Arthropoda > Insecta > Hymenoptera > Formicidae > Vollenhovia > Vollenhovia emeryi. The sequence continues at coordinate 88,775 of NW_011967164.1, read as the reverse complement.
CCTGGGCGTTGGTGAGAGGCGCCGCCAATTACGCCATGCAGGTCGCCAAACACCTAAATTGTTCGTCGGTGAGTACCAACAAACACGTCCTCCCGATCGCCCCGAAATTATCCCGCGCGTCAGCCTATAATTTCATTAGCCCTTCCCTCCGTCCTCTCCCGCTGCGCGAGTCCATCCTCGCAAAAATAACGGCGCGTCTTTCGTCTACGTAGATGTTCGATCATCTTGAGCACGTTTAGTACAGCGGTACGCGGAGGGAATTTTCTCTTGAAATTTATCCGGAAAACGATGTAATCGTGGGACAGCGTAGCATTTTGAAGAACTTTATGGGAGTTTTTTGAAATTTTACCATGCATTTTACTAGCGATTATATTTAGTATACATTTTACTAGTAACTAGTTGTACGAGATGCCATGTCGTCCCACGATTACATAATTTTCAGGATAAATTTCAAGGAAAAATTCTCTCCGTGTAGGACTAAATGACTCTTGCAAGTAGGTTTCGAGTTCTCTATAATTACTTTCGAAAAAGAAAAGTAGCACTTTCAAGCGCAGTCGAATCTGACCTAAATGTGTTCGAATCTTTCATGAATGCTTTGCTGAAAATTTCATTCTCTTCGAATCGAAAGAGACAAAATTAAGACAAAATTATGTAAATCATAAATCTAATTTTTCATTATTTCAGTTTTACTATTTAATACGAATGATATAATAAAACTACGATTGCTATATTATTAACAATCTTCGTTCCTAAAGTTCGAATATTACTTGTAAAGGATGCGATATTTTACAAAGTACATTTCGAATCTCGCAGGTATTCATTCCAGAATCCAAAGCTAGCTGGGACTCGATTACTTCGCCAGCACATTGTATTAAATATTATTTCTCATGAGCACTGCTCGGGTGCCAGGAAATAAAGCTTGATTACTCGACTCGGAATTTTAAGTACGCATCGAACTCGATTTCATCCCTATATGTTTAACGTAACGTTGTGGCAGTCTCGTCGAGATTTGTGGAAAATTTTGTTCAAAGTGGACGTAACTTTTTGGCAGATTTCAGGGCGAAGCTTAAAAACGGCAAGGCCAGAAAACAAAATTTGTAACGAGAAGAAGAAGCGGGCGGAAAATTTTCCACCATTCAAAAGCTCCGGACAGACTTTGACTTTTTATGTGACAGCGACGGCGCGAAATCCGACGTTAATTTCGGATACATTCCGTTTATTCCGGTTTACAGGGCGAGACCGACAGAACGCGTACCTGGTATATAATATTTTATCGTGTCGACACATAGATATTCTCTCTCTCTTGCGCTCTCCCCGCGTTAATTCTTACCCGCTCGTTTTCGAGCGCGGCTCGCATAATTCGCGATAATTCTGATCATCGGCGGCGAAACGACCGCGTAAAAGCGGACGGGCATAAATTAAAATATCAAATGCGAGTGTACCGGCGCACCCGGTGTTTTTACAGCATTAATTACGCAATACCAATTATATTAACGGCGCGTTTCAATTAAGCTAATATACACTCGAGACATCGGCCCCGATAGGCGAGTGCGCGCGCACTTTCAATAAAAGGGACGTTAAATTTCGCAAATTGCAGTCTGGCCGATGCAAATTTGGTACGCGCGCACCGTAATAGCGGGGCCCGTGACAATTATTTTATCAGTTTAGAAATTTCCCCGATTGCTCGAAATAACGTTCTGCAAATCAGTTTTGCAGGGAGTGACGTTAAATGAAATTATATAGTTATCTCAAATTTCGATAAAACACACCGCCGCGCCATTATCGCACGCGCGGAATCGTTATCGCGATCCCACCCCCTTCCCTCCCCTTCTTATTTTCCCCCCCATTCGTCTCTTTCTTTCTCTGGATACACTCCTGCGCTACGAGCCATGAAAAATATGTTGTCCTCGGTTGACGGTTATTTTATTAAAAGTGAATTACGTACTTGGCTCACTTTATTACCGCAGAGCCGGCGTGACGTATTCCTTATGGAAATTGATATGCACCGCTGTAAATTCCAGCGACGACCCTCCCGATCCACGTCGGTGGAGAGCCTCGATATCCGCAAACCCGTCGCCCCTTTCTCGTCCATCAAGAATAATGCAATAAAAGATAACCCGGTTCCGACGCGGTGTTTTCCTAACTCGAAGTCCCCCGTGGATATTTTGGGCGGAGGCGGAGAGAAAATTGATTCCCGCTACAAGAGTTCGACGGGCCAAACGGCATAATATAATCCCTATATCAATTTCCATTTTGCGCGCCGCCCAACTTTCTCTACTCGGGACTTTCCACTTTCGGAAAGGGGCAATCGACGTTTTAATCCCCGTTCGATTGTTACTTTCAATCGTGAACCGCAAGTTGGGCCCGCTTAGACCTCGGTACACCCATGCTTCGGAGCTTCTGTACCGTTTGGAGCTTCCTTCCAAATCGATATCATTAAAGAAACAGAAAACCAAATAAGAGGAAGAAAGTCGCGAAATTCATCCGATTTGGTTTCTGCTTTTCTTCCTGAACGTAAACTGTCCTTTCGGTATTACAGAGCACTTTCTTGCGGTGACTTTTGTTTTCTGGTATAATTTGTTCAACAGAGGAATCTTCGCACTCTAAGGGATCGCCGTTTACCGATAAGCCGATAGAACGGTGTATGGCAAAATGCTCCCTTCGTTTTTTATCGGTACTAGAAATGACAAAACGCGTGCTTCGCGCGCGCACTTTGTAGTCGAGCATTGTGTATTTTGAAAAATTTGTATACGTGCAAAGAAGTAATTGTATGCGCAACGTCACTTTAAAATAAAAAGTAATTTATCACTCACTGATACGATTCGCAATAGCAGCGTTGTACATCAGTAACTGTATACGTATGTAAACTGTAAAAATACAAATACGTATATGATTATTATAAAATAATTATAAAATCGAAACTATTGTATTAAATATACTTTATATTTTTTAAATAAGTATTTATTAAAATAATTATATAGAATACTGAAAAAGTCTTCCTTTTAAATATAAACTCACAAAATTTTATACGTATGGTTTCGCCTCTAACACTTATTCGGATCCTCGTTCAACTTATTTGAATAAATAAAATAAAAACACAAAACAGATGCTTTATTTCGCACAAGTAACAGATAACATAAAAATGTAACACACTTACCTCACGTTTTTTCCGCTGTTGCCCGATGCCTCCTGGGCCTGCTCCTCCTCTCAGATTTCCTTGTTGCACTTACACAACACTCACTCGCAAAAGTCATCGAACGCGCGAAATTTCGGACACTCCCGTACGCGATGTGAAATACCGTGAAACGCACGAAATATTATTAACAAATGTGATTTTCTGTTATACAAATTACTCAAACTAACGACTTGCATTTTCGATTCGGAAGAATAGGATAATGGATAAAACACTTTTGAATTGGCGATATAAAATACAACGCGAGCAACGGAAGCACAATCTGCGGTAAAGAGCGAATTACAGCGCAAACGTCGAAGTCGTACAAATTTCTCTCTTTTCCCGAAAATGGAACAGATTACACGAAATCGATAGATAATTAAAAGCGCGGTGCGTAAAGATGTAACCGCGACAAAGTATCACGGTTTACATTCATATTTTAGATGAGTTAGTCTCGTGAAATATCTACGTGCACGTTGATAAAGAGCCGTCGCCTCGACATGCAATTCGTTTCTTATTACAAGTTGGAGAAACTTAATAATTAATCGAGAAACGTTACTTGTTACTGATAAAGGTGTGCAAATCAACAGTGTTTTATCCCAGCATTCATCGCGCTCGAGTCTTGGAAACCGATAACGCAAAAGTAATAACACGCACGGAGCGACTCTCGCCACTGCCTGCCGGCTCGACGTTCGGCGGGCGATTGATACCGCGGCGACCTTCGGGTACACGTTGGCACGCAAAAACATCGTACGTCACCGCGCCGAGTGAAAAACAACAAAAAAACGTTGAGCATTCGTTGGCCCGCTTAATCGTCGTACGATACCGCGCCGAGTGAAAAACAACAAAAAAACGTTGAGAATTCGTTGGCCTGCCTACGCAATGGAAAATTTCGTACTTAATATTTTATTGTACATTACTTTGTTCCGTGACTGTTGCTACGTTGCTACTTTTGCGTATTATTCCGCGGACTTATTGGTACCGATTAAAATATTAAATAAACGATTATTTCTGTTCAATCGAGAAAATGTATCGAAACAAAAATCATTGTTACTTAAAATCTAACTACTAAGATTAGAGATTTTACCTCAACAGTTGGTGTACACAAATGTGTATTTTTTAAATTGCAAATCTTCATTTACCATGAATCGAAAAGGAAAGCGAAGCACACCGCGCTTCGAGAAAACGAATCGGCATCGCGGAAAAGACGCCACAACTGTTCGACATTAACGACATTCGCGCTGGTAACATCTCCTTTTTAGAAAGGGAATTTGTTATTACCGGTTATTTGATATATTATATAATGCTTATTAAGTATATAACAATTATTAACTACTTTATTTTATTTAATTAATTGAAAAGGCCGACAGCAATCCTTACTCCGTACACCCTCAGAAAGGATTTCTGTTACCGAGACGAAAAATATTCTTGACGCATTTATATTTCTCAACCTCATTTAGTATAAAAATAAGACAGTATCAAAATAAAATCAATAATTCTTATTCTCCTCTGTCGAATTAAAAAGATTGACTTACTATATTGAGACAAGAGTAACTTAATATAATATATTCTTGCATTTAGAATCAGTTTTCCCCCCATCTTACAACGCACGAAGTTGGCACCGCGATATTCGACAACAGACGATACGTACTATCGTTTTATTCTAGATTTTAGAATTTTTCATTTAAGTTTAAAATATTCCTTTCTATACGATATGATTGGCGCCGTATCGATTCTATTTTATGATACATTCAAGTGTAATAGTATTGGATCCGGAAATTTTTTCTGTGGGTGTACCGACAGAAAACATTTCCGTATTATTACACTTTGATCTATCATAATAAATACACGAAGAGAATTCTCTCTTGAAGTTTATCCTGAAAATCGTGTGATCGTGGGACAGCGTGGCATTTTGAGGAACTTTATGAGAGTTTTTTTAAATTGTCCATACTGGCTAAAGGTTAATCAGTGGATTATCACTGAAAACAGTGAATAATCTAATTTCCAGTTATAAGCATATCACTGCGATTTTCAGTAGTATATATTTATAACTGGGAATTAGATTATTCGCTGTAAATCAGCGACTATTCACTGTTTTCAGTGAAAATCCACTGATTGACTTTTAGAGAGTACATTTGACTAGTAAAATGTATACTAATTTTAAGTATAATTGCTATTTGGTAAAATGTATGATAAAATTTCAAAAACTTATAAGATTCTTTGAAATGCCGCGTTGTCCCACGATTACATGATAAAATTTAGAAGGAAATTTCCTCCGTGTAGGATCGACATAGCGGCGATCGTGTTTATTATTGAGAAAGGAGCATTTTATCCTAAATGAAAAATTCTGAAATCCAAAATAAAATGATTAGCGCGTGCATTACTACACATCAGGAGGAGATTGATTCTAAATGCGAAAATATATGTACAATCTTAAATTTATATGTATAGCATGTTACCCTGATCTCAATATCGTAAGCCAATCTTATGTACTTATGAGAGAGGAGAGTATGAGTTATTGATTCAATTTCAATATTGCTTTCCCCTGCCTGAGATTGTGATAAGTTCAAGTATGGCAAGAACATTTTTTTATTGCCAGAAATCCTCTCTGTGAGGACGTCCTAAACGGTTTTAAACGCTTTTTATTACGCTCGCGCGATAAAACAAACGCTTTCCCTTCTCAAACAGATCCCCTTTTGTCTCTTTCCCTTTTCATCTGTTTATCGCGCGCGATAAACTGCGCGCAACGCACGGAATAACTCACGTGGCAAATCGCCCGGGCATAACGGGAGGCGTTCCGGAGTTGATGTGCGGACTCGAGAAAGGGTCGACATTTTCCGGCGGCGTTTCCCGGCAAGGATACACCGTCGGTACAAGGCGGGTGCCTTAACGAGGCTACGCCACCCCGCGCGTCGGCATCGCACACGCCGCCGGCAGGGTAAACAAGGTTTTCGTGCGTCGCTCAGCGGGATTCAAACGGCGCTGCGGCCGCGCCGGGGCGTCCGGGGGCGCCGGACCGAGTCCGGCCTCGACGGATTCGCTTTAATTTCGAGGGTCGCACGCAAATGAATTGCTTTAACGTCAGTAATCGTCTTTGGAAATCCAGCTACCAACGCGGAACACGGCGGCCAGCCGCAATCGAATGTCGAATCGCCCGCTGACTAAATGCGTGTGTGCAAATTGGTCCCGCGCCCTCGCACGTGGGCGAGGACAACCGGCCGTTCTCTATCGGAACCGCCGGCCGATTGTGCCGATCCTCGTCTCCGATAAAATTACCCGGCACAATCGCGTTAAATGATACGAGTTAATGGGGTATCCCGCGGCCTTAATTGTAATGACAGGTTCCGCGGCCAATCTGGGAGTTTCGTTTTTCCGAGAGAGAACGTCGGGGGACGTTATTAATTGGGATCTTCCAATTCTTGCCGTTGCTCATGATTGTAATTAAGCGCAGTTTCATCTCCACCGTTTACGCAGTTACGTTTTATTATTGCAATTAGGCGCAATTACGATTCCGTTGAAGTGCGCTCGAAATTAAACGAGAAATGTGATCTCGTTATTTATTTGCTCCCCCGAATCCTAGTTTTCAAAGTTCCATCTTCTTTGCTTGACGGGATGCTGAAGTGATTCCTGCACCTTCTGCATCTTTCGCTGTCAATTCACGAAAACATTTGTGCAATATACAAATTGCGTGGCTTTTCTGTACAGACCGGCAGTATTCCACTACTCGAACTAAACCGGAGAACAGCATGGTATCATCGAAATTAAGTTTAGAAGCCTAACAAGAAATCTATTCACGCAAATAAGTTATAGGTTACCTAACCCACAACTTACAACTTATTTAAGTGAGTAGATTTCCTTTTAGGCTTCTAAACTTAGTTTCAATATGATACCATGCTGTTCTCTGATTTGGTCCGAACAGTGGGACACTTTCCATTTGTATGCATAAGCCTTATAATTTGTGTATCACACTAACTGTTTTCATGAATTGACAGTTCAAGATGCAAAAAGTGCAAAAGGTGCAGTCTAGCATCCCCTTAGACTAAAAAAATAATTGTTACCTCATTTTCTCCGAAAGAAGATTGAAAAATATTGAAAAACGTTTATGCCCCCCTCTCCTCTCTCCTCTCCTCTCTTTCCTGAGGAGTATAAAAACTAAAATGTGGTAATGGAGGATTCTGATGGTTATTACTCGTCTGAAGAGTTGATTTTATTCTGTTGCAGGTGGCGGAAGATCCTCAGGCCCTGTTGAAGTGTCTGAGAGACATGTCCTTGAGCGAACTGGTGTCGGTACCTGTTAAAGGGCTGGAGTTCGCGCCAGCCTTCGGCCCGAGTATAGACGGCGTCGTGATCGATCCTGGCGATCCCGAGGATCAGGACTACACCCTGCAAGTCGACACGATCAATACGCTCAACAACATCCTTCTGAGGAAGGACGTCGTGGCGAAACTGTCGAGGTATCGCTCCTCTTTTTGCCTCAATCGTTATAACTAGCGAGATCGAGCGTCGGGGCAAGAGAAAATAAATAGCGTGAGAAACAATACCCGAGTTTTGCAGGAACGTCACGAAGGGAGATAAAATCGCGTCCTACAACGTTGAGAATAACTCCTTCATTCTTTGTTGGAAAATACGAAAAGCTCGCGTAAACAAGACTATAAAGGTCGAAGAATCTTTCCACTTTGTGTTCAAAGTGTCAATGCGAGATCCTATTTAAAAATCTTGCGAATTCAAATGCAGATGTGGAAATGTTTGTACTCGTTTTGTCAAGGGATAACAGTGTGGCATTGTTGAAACTATAAGTTTAGAAGCCTAAAAAGAAAGCTATTCACTTAAATAAGTTGTAGCACTGGTGACAATTTTTCTTAGAATCTTTATACGAATTGACACACTTTTCAGAACTACTGAGAAAGTCCACTTCTTTTCCCAGAATTTTTCACAACTCTAAGATAAAAATGTTTGAAATTATAGAATAAAAAATTTCAAAATATTTCAGAATTCATACATGTAAAAAAATTGTAGAAAAGATACAAACTTTCCCAGCAAACACCAAAAGTAACAGTTACATAATATCAATATAAATATAATGTGACACACGCATGTGTTATGTAATTGTTACTTTGGTGTTTGCTGGGAATCTGAAGAATTGTGTAAAAATTATTGAAAAAATCTTAAAAGTTTTGAAATTTACACAAAAATTATTAAAAAATATAAACAGTTCTGAGAATACTTCTCACCAGGGAGGTTACCTGACCTATAATTTATTTGAGTGAATAGAGCAAAAGGTACAAAAAGTGTAGAGTCACTCCAGCATCTCCTTAATTTTTCCGTTATTTGTGAGATTTTCTTGTACCAATCGGACGAATATTGCAAGGAAATTCTACAAAAAAAGAGAACGATTCTTCAAGATTGCAGGATCCACGACTAAAATATCTCGAGAAACCTTTTCATACCTTGCGACGAAGTTTACAAGCCCGAAAAAAGCTCTGCGAATCGCGGACCTGACACGCGTAAAACTTATTTTATCCCTTTTAACAGCAGGAAGAAAATTTTTTGAATTCACAGGTACGATCTGATGGTGGGTGTTGTTCGTTCCGAGGCGTATTTTTCGCTAACCGCCGAGGACGCTCAGTATGGCATTGAGGCCGACAGAAGAACAAAGATCCTGCGCGAATTCGTGCGGAACACGTACACGTATCACCAGCCGGAGATCCTGGCAACTATAATAAATGAGTATACAGACTGGGAACGACCTGTGCAACATCCCGTCAATATTAGGTACACATTGCCCGAGGAAATTTAATTGAAAATAAATTTTATAGCAATAAACTCCATTATTTATTTTAATTACAGTCGTGTATTTATTCTAATTTATATTCACTTATTATTTATTTTATTGGCAATAAATAAATTGCTCGCAATACTTATGTAATCATACACTCATTAGATTTTTACATACAATATATTTATTTCATTGTTTACCAGATACATTATAAATTAATATTTATTTGTCAAAAGAGTATCTGGTATTTTTTATTTCGAGATCCACCGTGATTGATGTACCAATTATTCTTGTTATAAAATTACAGCGCGTAATTACAGAGACCATTTTAAATTTCACAGGATTTCTTTCAATTGCATTTTATATTGAACTTCGATTATCCATTCTGAAATTTATTTTCAGTTAGAGCTCGGGACGAGGCTGCGAAGTATATTTATGAAAAAGGATATATACACCTTTTTTCCAGGGACGAAACTCTAGAGGCCCTGGGGGATGCGAATACGGTCGCTCCAGCGACGAGAACCGCGGATCTTCACAGCCAATCCCATAGGAACTCCTATCTATATGTCTTCGACTATCAAACGAAATTCGGAGACTATCCTCAGGTTTGTTATCAGAATATACTTTTTGTCGTGCAGGCTGAAATGAGAAAGAATTGGAAGACTCTAGGAAACTACAAAATCTAGGGAATAATCGGAAAAGAAACACATCTAGTTATTTGTGATACTGTACGTACTTACTTTAAATTATTATCATATTAATATCCGCGATATTTTTCATATCGTTTCAATTCATCTTCCAAATTGCAGAATTTAATAATATAAATCCCGTGAAATAAATTGCGCATCGTTACAGACCGTAAATATAAAATAGCCGCGTGTTAGAAAGTTCTATTAATAAAAAGTGGCGCGGCGAAGATAAAGCTATTTAGATAAACTTATCTAGATGCATAATCTCATTTATTTTTCGTATCATTTATCTATTTAAGTCACTTCTAACGCCCATGTACGAAACAGAAGTTGGGATTCGCCGGAAATGCGACAACATGGCGGCGACTCTTGCTCATATCTGATTTCAGAAACTTACGATGGGCGCACGGCCCCGTTCCTCCCCCATTCCCTTTTCCTTTGCCTACTCCTAGTTTCGAACTTTGAATGAATTTCAGTGGCGCGATTATTAATGCCACATATATATTAGCAATATATCCACTCTCCTCTCATCCGGGTGTCTAACAAGAAACGGATGCGTAGAAGGAAATCCGTAAATTGCACCGATGGGATCGGTTATTACCGTCGCGCGAAATTTCGAGATACTATTTCAAGATACGTATTCTTGCGCGTGTTCGCCGCGACGGACGTCGGGGGATGGTCCGCAAGCCGCGGCGCGCACGGAGCCACAGAAACGCGTATTGTAATACGGGAAATACGGTGGAAATAGAAAAACGACGAGGTCTTGGGGAAAAATTAATAATCCCCTTCTAAAGAATTCCCTTTCGACTTTTCGCGAGGGGTTAAAATTTGCCGAATAAATTATCACCCTCCGTATTTATCTCCCCGTAAATTCGAAAAAACAACGGCGGAGAAGCGGAATTTTAAAGGAGCCCGAACGACGACGGCGGGAAGGAGAAGGAGGATTTGAAATTCCACGTTCGCCTCGCACCTGCAGCTTCCGCGCACTTTTTACTTCTCACCCCCGCTACCCCGTCCCCCCTCGAGCGCCGTCATTTCTGCCGGCACCTTTATGCCTTACACCCGGTGCACTTTGCATACGAATATCGTCTGGCACCTCGACCTGGCGATCACCGTTGCCGTCACCGGCGAAATGAAAGTGCATTAAACGTTCAACGCGCGCCCCCCCCCCCTGCCCCGCTCTGCCGCCCTCGCGTCGCGAAGCCAACGAAGAATAAGGATCGCGCGTAAACGCTGCAACGAACTTATTGCGTCTGCACGACCGCGTCCAGAAAAACGGTTTCAGTTGCATTCGCGAAACGTATGCCTCGCAGGAATATAACGCTAACTGGATATTTCATATTCCCGCGCCGGCGAAGTGAAACACATAACTCGGGACATCGAGACATTTTTAACGTGTCTGATATTTCAAGGAGGTACCAGCTTCGTATTTCGCTCCAGCCGGGAGATCGCTAATCGGTAATTGTAAAATGAGCCGTGACAGATTAATATGTTAATACGCGTGCGTTAATTCGCCGAAGCGATCGTGATCAAAAGAGTAATTATTTCCCGCTTAATGAATGATAATTTAATCGTGACTTGATTACTGCTGTTATTCATTAAGCATCCCGACGGTTTGTTCTGTAATTGTTAACATCAACCGCTAATTCGGTTACTCAATAATCACCGTTGCATTATATTTCGCTCTTGTATTTTGAATTGGAGCGTAAAAACCGCTTTGAAAGTCGGCCGGCCGTGGGCGGAAACGCGATCCCGCCGCTTCTTGCGGATAATTCGAATTTTTTCGCGGACGCGAGCCCCGCGCTCCCGGGGCTCGTTAAAATGGCAGGCAAACGCGAAGTTTGCGGCATAGGCCGAGGTATTTTTACAATTTCAACGAGAAATCGTGGCTGCGCCTGGGACCCCGGCAGATTCCACGAGTGCTTTCGTATGATCGAGCGTGAAAGAGGATTCCCCGACCCAGGAAAAATTCTTCTGAATTCCGCGGTTAGTTCGGTCCGTCGATCCTTTCGCCCGCTCCCCTCCCCCTTCCTGTCGGTTGGACCAAGCGATTGAATCGTTAAAGCCAAAATTGGAGTCGTCTCGAGTCGACTAATTTCCCTACTTGTTATCTCGAGCCGGAAGAGAACAGAGAGAAAGAGAGAACATGGGACATTTCTAAACATACGAAATTATCAGATCGTATTGTTGTCTCAGAAAGGCACGTGGATGAGTTTCGAAGGTTAGGAAAGGCGAAACGATCGTGGCGCCACCTTCAAAGAAGATGAACGGGAAAGAAGAAAGGGTTTGGGATATCAAGAGCTGGAAGAAAAGGGGAACGCCTTGTCCACAATTTGCAAATAATTTATTTATAGGAACAAAGAGATGAACGTGGATCGTATGTGATCGCCATTCTACGTGATAACTGCGAGCGATCGCGGAATCACTAAACACCTTGGTAGAGAGTACTTTGCATATCTTTCCATCCCATCCCAACCACTCTCTCAACTTTGGATCTTTTCTGTTGGGATACGATGAATATCCTATACTCTTCGGAATATTCCAGTTGTTCGGAAAGTACACAGACGGTCTTTTCTTTGAGTTTTTTTTCTTAACATCCCGAACCCTTTCTTCCTCTCGCTCGTCTTCCGCGGAAGTGGCGCCATGACGTTCTTCTATTGATGTTTCGCCTTCCCTAAACTCCTTTCGCCAAGATTCTGTTGCCTTCGAATACGTTCTGCCTCCTAGAACTTTCTTAAGATACTATTCGGTAACACTTATACTATAATAAAGGTATAAAACTTGCTGAAGTTATGCTGGAAGACTAATTGCATCAATCAATTTTTTTCTTGAAATCCATTTCGGCTGGACACAGACGATAAAAATGGCCATTCGGTGGAAGGTTTACTTTTTCAGACGAGCGATCCCTCTAACCCGCGTTTTTTACGGAGATAAAAGCAATGACTCATCCACGTATCTCGCTAGGACGAAATAATATACAGAAAAGAAGATAGAAATAACGGCAGAAATAAATTCCTACTTTTATTTCAATTTCTACTGTTACCTCAACATTTATTTATTTTAAGTTTACGATTACCTACGTCGTGCATCGCGTTGATCATTATTGCAGAGGCCGGGATGTATCCACGGAGAGGAGCTGCCGTATTTTTTCGGAGCGCCTCTGGTCGGTGGCATGTCCCATTGGCCGAAGAACTACACTAGGGCCGAGATAGCGCTCTCCGAGAGCGTGATACTTTATCTGACAAACTTTGCACGCACTGGGTGAGTTGTCGAACAAGCGTATCTCGCGCAGCGCCCGCGTAAAATAATATATTTCCTGTTAACAATTCCTGTCTGCCGTCAGGAATCCGAACGAGGGCACCCCCGATCCCGGACCCCTCGGTTCCAGACCGGAAAGGACCAAGTTTAAAAATATCGACTGGACCGCTTACGAGGCCGTCCACAAAAAATATCTTAGCATAGGTGAGCCTTCGTAATATTTCCTCTTCGTATTCATTTCTTCCGATATTCCCTTACGAGACGCTTCCGTCGTCTTGAAAAAGTTTATTTCTCTTCTCTTGAATTTAATTTCCTTTTTCTCATATTAAATTTATTTTTAGTTCATTCGCCTCCTTTTGTAGAAGCAAAGAACATACTTAATATTGGAAAAACTTGGACTTTTGTCTCACAATTGTCTTTTTCACGGCGCAAAGATTATGACAGTATGCATGAAATAAACTAAATTACTCACGTTGACTTTGTAGAGCTCAAATCGAAACTGAAGAACCACTACAGGGCCCACCGCCTTTCTTTTTGGCTGAACTTGGTGCCCGATCTTCACAAACCCGGCACGGACGATGTTCCTAGATCGCATCATCTCCTCGATGCCGAGCAGGTATTACAATGTCACTATGAAAGCCGTCGCTCGTTAATCGTACAACTAAAACTCGAAATCGAGACAAGTTGAATCAGTCGCGTTGGAGATTCAGGAAGGATCTTATTCTCCAGGTGCCACCCAGATTCATTCAGAGGCTACCGACGACCACGAGAACGACCACCTTGGAGGTGACCTCCATCGAGAAGTCCTCGTCCAACGTGTCAACGGCCGTGCCCAGCGACATCACGTTCGAGGACACCACGGCGTTACCTGAGGACGGCTTCGCGGCGTACTCCACCGCCCTCAGCGTGACAATCGCGATCGGCTGCAGCCTGCTGATCCTGAACGTGCTCATTTTCGCCGGGGTGTACTATCAGCGCGACAAGAGCAACCACCAGCACCACAGCTGCTCGAAGAAGCGCCAGGAGAACGGCCAGATGCCGAACAACATTTGCGGCGAACTGGAAACCAAGACCGCCGAGCGGCATCACATCCAGCATATACCGCCGCCGGAGTTCGCCGACCTGCAGAACAATACCTGTCACGTGCCTATGCCGCCCCCGCCACCGAAGAACACGAAGCCCGGCAAGCCCGGCCAGAACCTCATCATCAGTCCTAACCAGCTCCAGCAGGAGAGCCTGGCGATGACCGGGACCGGGACCTTAAAGAAGGGACACAATCACCCTCAGGTCATGGAGGAGCTGAGGGTCTGACTCTAGGAGACCGCGCGGTCGCCGAATTAACATGGCCGCGAGGAAATTAGGATCCCGAAATAACCGAGCGTCAGGGAATCACTTCGGAATGGAGCTCTCCATTATCATTCTGACCACGGACATAATCAGGACACTGACGAGGATACACAATCATTGCCAGTTCGCAAAGAAGCTGAGACTCTAGCGAATACCGAAACTCTTAGATTAGAATCCTGAAACCGTCGAGTGTCGGGAAACCGCATCGAGATGACCCTTCGGATTGTTCTTCGTCGGCGGTTTGGCTAGAGGAATTCCGTTGTCGGGACACCGCAAGGCAATTAAAAGAGGCGAGGTCTGAAGTCAAAACGGAAAGTTTCAGGAATAATCTCTTCCAATGACGCTCGACGGGAGACGGGACAATTCTTCAAAGTTTTTCGAAGCGACCGTGATATCGTCGATAGATAGAAAGTGATAAAGGATAAGAAAAGTGGGACTTTTATTGTTACGTGAGGAGTACGTATTAGTGCAGGGGCGTAACTGGTACTTTGAGCCCGGGAGCCGACTACTGGCCTTTATATGGGGTCGGAAAAAGTCGGGGTCCGGTCGTTTCGGGCCAAGCAGCGTTGCTTCCACTCGCTATGCCCCTGTGTTAGCGGCAACGCCATACTGTTATCGTTTTCTACCTTTCGAATTTGCGACCAACTGCCGAAAATCACATAGTCTTCGATGGATAGACAAATCTGCGTTAAGTAGAACTCTTCATCTCCCCATACCGAGAAAAGAACTCGATTGTGTTCCCTGTCCTTTTTTTCGTGCATTTTTCAACTTATTATATTCTCTTATCGCAATCTTGCATCTTGTATTACGCGACTTACTTTGTTTGGACGTATTGTATTTACGTACTCCGTGTATTTTATTTAAATATTATAACTTTATTAATGAAGATTGATATCATCTTTTATGTTTCTTTCACGTTTTGTTGCAATTATAAAATTTGTAACAAATTATTAAGTAGTTTTTGTTACGCGCGCAAAATTAATGATTAATATTAATGGCGCTTTCTTTTATTTTATCTGCTTCTCTCTCTTTCTCGCGCTCTGTCTCTATCTCTCTCTCTCTCTTTCTCTCCCTCCTCTCTTCCTCTTTCATTATCTTTTCACGTAATATAGACTGAAGGTTCGAGTCGATTTGAATCGTGCCGACACTGTTCTCGTTCTTCCGAGTGACGATGATTATAACAATGGTTCGAATCGCTGCCACGACGATTCATTTCTATATGACGTCGATCGTTCAAATGCTCAATTAAATACTTAATTAACGCTTTCTTTCTCAATGATAACGTGACTAAATTTTCACAAAACTCAAACTTGCGTTTAGCAGCAAAGTTTTCCTATATACAAAAATTGACAGCACAAAATTTTGATGATTTCGTGGAATCGTTGCAATTATTCCGGTAATTTCTTGCAAATTAAAATGTAAGATAACATTAAGACGAATTTCTGCACAATAGAAACTTGATAAATTTCTGAGAACGAAAGGGTTAAGTGGGCGTTCGAGAATCGAACAAGTTTTTTTACTGTGAAAATAAAAGAAAGTTGAATGATCGATGACACTCAACAGCATACTGCCAAACGATCGCGAATCAAGGAAAAGGTGCGGATCGTTAACAGGAAAATCGTGATAAGTTAAAATTCGAAGACGGAAAGCCGCTGCAATAGAAAAAGAAACGCATTGTTTTTAATCCATCGATGTTTTACAAAAATAAGACAACTGCAAATTTAATCAACCCTCGTTGCTTTCAATACGAACATTTCCCAAGGGACTACATGCGAGGCAGGCATTCGCATAAAAATATATTGATTGCAAATCATTTTGCCGGAAACTATTTCAAACGATTATCGTTTACAAAGATTTTCTTAAATACCTTTGAATTTCAATTTTACTAATTTCACTGATCTCACATGTCATCTCATTCGTCAGTTTCGTACCATTTCTAAGACTAGCAGGTAATAAAATGAAAGAAAGATTAAATTTTTAGAGTTGTCCTATTTTTAAAGAATTAATGAAGATTTTTCGAATATCTAAATGGCGACAGACTGTTGGAGGAACTTTCGAATGCAATTTCGAGTGTAAATAAAGATTCATTAAGTTTAAGTCTGTCGCTGATGCGCCGTTAAATTGAATGAAGGGTGAAAGAGCTCGGGAATAGCTCCGATTGTAATAATATTGCACATCGACGAGAAAAAAAAACGGTATGTCAGCGTAGTCGGAAGCACACTGGACGTAATTTTAAATTTGTATATAATTGACATTACAATAAACTATATAATAAACTATCGATCGTTTAATTCAGCTTATCCCGAAAATCAAACTGTTTACAGGGAAGAGTGGGACAGTGCGAATTATGTCGTTGCCAAAAGTGGGTGGAGCCAATGTAAAAATTAAAAGGGGTTGAAAATAAGTTTTTCACATTGATCTACATCCATTTTCAATTGCACTTAAGCTGTTGACCCTCTTGCAAAGAAAGTTGTACGGATACTTCACGGAAACAATTTAGAAATCTAAAACTTCCAAGGATCTTCTGGTGAACATAAAACTTTATTCGCTTGTTCGTTGAAGCTCTACGGTTTAAGTATTTAAGTATAGTAATCGCGACACACATGTTATGACAAGTTTGCAAAATTTCATTCGCGAGCCTCGTTTCGGACTAACGCGAGGCTCCATCTAAGACACAAGGTACAAAAAGATGGGGTTGGTTCCTTTACCTCGACAAACGAACCTCACGATCAGAGACACTTTCGGCTCGCTTTTAATGGCAGTTAAAGCGAATGCTTAGACTCGCTTTTCATCAGAATTCCACGCGATGCGAGATTATTTTTTCAGGATTATTAATTACAAAAATGTGTGTTTGGTATGTGAGAAGAAAATAAAAATTACAGATGCAGATTTAAATCTAAATGTCACAAATAAAACGTTAACGCTTAAAATTATAATAAAGTGAGAGTGGGGATTTCTTGAACAAACATTACTGCAAGAATTCTGACGATTACGAATTGGTTATTATCACTACTGTTACTTTGTAATTGAGCGTTTCATGTGTTTCCGTTAATTTGTAGAAACATACAACTTATCTTCATGAGAATTTCGGAGAATCTAATATAAGGAACAGAAAAACTGTTGACATTTTCGTTTCTCTGATCGTGGTTCGTTATGCGGACAAAAGCGCCTTTGTCCGCACCAAACTCGCTATCCTGTTCCCTCTAATCGTTTACAATAGTACGGTACAATCTGTGTTATGCATTTGCTACAACTATGTAGCATGAAGCTGAAATGATAATTCCGCCATTGCTACTCAACTACTCGACTTTGTTTTACGGTACAGCAAACAAGAAACAATAGCCAAAGGAGCGCTCCTCCTCTCGCTTGACACAATCACTCCTATAACGAAGTTTGTCTCGACATATTTATATATTTATATACCTTTGTAATATATAATAAGTCGTAAATGCACTTGAGGCTCCGTTCTAGCCGGAACGTTCGTTTTCAATTATCATTCCAATTTAATTATCTTAATTAAACCTAATTGCTGTTATCAAATCCCGTTCAGCACCGCGTTAAATATTAAATTAGAATATCTACATATATTAAATATCAATATCTTTTTTTTTAATAGCAATGACAATATCAATATCAAATGAAAGCTCTTAATCCTTTAATGACAAGATGTTGGAAATTCGTCAACTCCACAAGTTGATAGTTTAATGCAATTGTAATAACAAGGGCATAATGTAATCTAGTGTCTGATGTAAAATCAGACGGTATAAAAACCGATTGCTGAAAAAGCAACCACCAATTACCAATCGCGTGCCAACCAATCGGAAATTGAAGTGATTGCCATTGTAAATTCGCTACACGACGATCATTTCGACTAGATCGGCATACTTCGGTTTACTTATCAATTACATTAAGGAAAAGACATTGCCCGCGATTATCTCGGATCCGTCGATTCTAAGGTCACTATCGCGGATAGAACACGTTGTTTGTAATAAATTTATATAACTCTTTGTATACCTATAAATTTATGAATTTATAAATTTAAAGATATTTATAATATGAATTTTTGCAATTGCATCTTTTCACTTTGTTGCAGCCTTGGATTATCGCGGGCAAATGTCTTTCCCTACAAAAATTAATAAAATAGTATATTTCTAAGGGCGGATCTAAAAGAAGAGAAAGAGAGATGAAAATTCCACCCCGTAAGCTCCGCAGGATTTGAAAATATGTTTCGCGATCTAAATGAGTTTGATATTTCAAAATATTAATTCTTTTTGGCCGCGGTTCAATTCAATTTTAATTAATTAATTAATTAACGAATCAGTTAATAATTCAATTGATAAAATTCAATAAAATTTAATAAATTCGACCAACTTTGAAAGCAAATGAATAAATTAACTCAACGTATAACGAGAACGTTATATACCAATACTTAATTTGCACGAGTACCAATAATTAATTTCAATAATTGATATAGTGGATTGATTCGGCAACAGTGGGTCAATTTTATATTATATTTGTGCTAATATATAACTCATAATCACAGTAACATACAAATGTAACATATACACAAGTGATGATCACGATACACTCGCGTGAAAGTAACCGAGTTCTCACATCTTTAAATAATAAAATCCGCTAGATCCGCCCTCAATCGCGTTGCCTCGAAATAGTGCTCGAAAAAACCATCTCGCGATACATACTCAATATTGCTGTGCAACACTGTCGGATTAACGCTACACGACACGTTATATAGGGGCTGGCTAGAGAGACAGTTCCACATCCATCCCCTTTGCACTCGTTCATCGATTTTTTAAAAATTTACTTTGTTATTGAAGCTTTTAAAAATATCCCATTTTTAATATCGCGCAGTTGTAATCCTCAGATAAATGAAAAAAAAACATTTTTATAACGAGAAACAGTACATTTATAAAGCTATAAGTATCGCGTTGCAGATACGTAATATATATTTAAATGAATTAATCAATTAATATTCCATCGAGTGACAATTATCTCGTTTTCCTATCACTTTATTGAATTTCATTGACACACAAATGCATTAACCAAAATCAATATGCTACGAAGAAATATAAAAATAATGCAACAATCTGAATCCCGTTTGAATACGATAGTAAGATTTGTCGCGATTAGACGATTTTTGAGTACAAAGAGATAAAGATGTTTGCTAGGGCTTGTAGAGGTTTCGCGTCAAGCACGGCTAATAATTGATTTATTTCTCCGATAATCCTCGATTAATCATCTTCTAGAGAAACATTCGACGGGCGTTTGCGTTTGGCTTAGCGTAGGCATTTCCTTTTGTACAAACGGCCAAACGTTTATATATATTTCCATTTCAACTCAACTTGTCAAATTAATGGAATTTATTAAAACTAATTTAGGTACACATATTTACATATATATCTATATAATTCGCGTTAATTAAATTTGAATTTACAAATTAATGTTATAGGTTTGTAATTTAGCTCGGCTGTAAAATTATTAAATTATTAATGCTTCGAATTTCTAAATTGTTAACCGTTTGCGCAATTTAAATGTGAATCAATAACTTTTCGATCATGTCTAGACGATTCGGCTGGCTTTTACGGTCTCCCCGTGGCGGAGACGTTGCGGTTGAATATTCATATCACAAGAAGGATTCAGAAGGCAATGGTTTGCAATAAAAAAAGATCACGAGTGAGTTTGGTCGTTTGTGCACACTTGCGTATCCACCGTCGATCTACAGACTTGAGTCTCGTTATCAAGTAGAGTCGCTTATTATCAAGAGATATCGAAAAACGTCTATAAAGATTCGTAATATGTGGTACATTAGAAATATCCTCGAACGACAACACCTTGCCGATAAACGTACCGTCATTGAGAAACTCGCGAACTTATCGTAATTAGCTTAGTAGCGACTTAATTAACTCCACCGAGGATGATTACTTTCAGTCATGCCTCCTCTGTGTTTTCCATTTTTTCTCTTTCTCTCTTTAAGTACACAAAAAACTATTCGTCCGCAAGCTTCGGTGTCTTGTGCGCATTTTTTTTTTACATACAGGTTTCTCCGAACGGCGAGACAATATACGTGCTTAAACTTGGAAAGATGTAGCAGTGATCTCCATTAATCGCACACAGGCCAGACGAGAAATTAACTCTTTTTCTTACAGCGATCGTTAATCAATCAGTACAGTGTCTAATAAAAGAATTGAATCATTTTAGATTATAATATTTAATATCTATTTTTTTATCAATCAAATTAAGTCCATTAATAAGTTTTATTTTACCTGAGAGGAAATTAGATAAAAAATTCTTAACTTGAAACCGAAAATTACATTTTCTTGGAAACATTGCATTGACATTAGCTTGTAAATTATAGTAATAAACATTTTACAGTAATTTTTTATCTCAAAATGAATTTGCTTCGATTGAAGATATCCTTTGAAAAATTACGGGTCGCCGCTAGTAAGTAAAGGGTTCGATCTCGAAGATTAGAAAACGCCTCTTGTAAAAATGGTGATATGTGGAATTTATCAGATGCCAAAAGATTATTGCTCAAAAACTGATAGCGATCGATCAACGCCACTATAATTTACCTCTTTAACCCGTTCACATTCAGTTAAGAGGGGAGAAGAAAGTAACTTGTTTTATAATTTTACTACAATTTTGTATAACGATATCCAATAGTCTAGAGAAGTCCCACAATCGTATTTTTATATTGACATTAAATGAGCGTTAATTAATAAATATTGATAAATGTTGAAATCATGAACTTGTGGTAATAACATTGATCAACAATCGCGAAACTATTGATCTGCACATTAGCAAATGTAAAATCTTGCTTGAGCAAAAACTCGCGGAATATTTCTAATTAGACGCGAAAGAATAAACCCTCGAGCGAGGCCGAAGAAGCAGAGGACTGTAGCTATCATCGTTTCAAGCTTAAACGTGGAAGTATCCCGAATGGCGCGGTCTCCATTCTCTCGCACGAAGCCGGTCCGAAAACAACGCAAGTAGCTAGTATTAGATATCGCATGAGTTCGTCTAGTAGCACTTGAAACGATACTTAGGGCCCGAGATCGGCGACGAAGGCCCCTGTTCCCATAACGACGTCAGAAGAAGCCAGCAGCGTCTTGCAGTGGTATGGTGATTCGTGTTGGGAGATTGACTGCGATTTTCCCGCTCTCTTTCTCAATGTTTTCGCGCGCGCGCTCTCTCTCTCTCT
>NW_011967164.1:0-66450 GCF_000949405.1 Vollenhovia emeryi | reverse complement strand
CTCTCTCTCTCTCTCTCTCTCTCTCTCTCTCTCTCTCTCTCTCTCTCTCTCTCTCTCTCTCTCTCTCTTTCTCTCTCTTTAGCTCTCTTTCCTCAGATTGAAACAACAAATCGCCCTAGCAGATGCAGCTGCTCTCGCCCTCCGACTCGGAGCCGTTCTGCATCGGCGATTGATTCTGCAAGTCGACAGCTGCTTTTGTGTGTTAAGGCGTTGCATTTTCAACTTGCGATCTTATTAAAGCGTAGCAATTTCATCTCGGCCATTTTCCTCGGTGTATCTTAAGAAACCAATTGAATCGTTTATGCGTACAAAAAGAACCAATTAAATCAACGCGTACCCAACGTATCGAAGGTTCGGCGCAGCCCTATTTGTCGTGCCAATAGGAGGTGAATGCATCTCGAAAAATAAAATACCAAAGAGACTTGTGCACTTGTTGCAATTTGGCAATGTTATTGGTCAGTAAATACATTATTGCACTTGATTTAACATTTGATTGATAGCCTTAAACTTAATCAATGCGTGTTGAGGTTCCGATAATACAATGAATTCTTACAAACCAAGTAAAGTACAATGCAATTCTTAACGATATTACAGTAAACAAATTTTTTTTTGACGACTTTTCTAGTATTATCTACAAATTTCTAAGTAATGGTCTATCAATTATACTGGTAGTTATCGCTGCCAAATCGATGATCTCCTAACTAGTTTCCTTTTAGTTCCCCTCTAACCGATAATCCTTCATGAGAATACAGCTCTGATTTAATTGTGTACAACATCGCGCTTTAATTTCTGTTTATCAAAGCTAGGAATGGTGACTATCGAAAAAGCGTATAAAAGTTGAAAAATGGGACGGAGAATATGTTCTAGAAATACTGGCTATAAGTTTTTCAAACACAGAGAGATTCTTGTAGACAAAAATGTTGTGGAACACAGAACGAAACGAAACACATGTATTGCAACAAAAGGTTCGATTCAACGTAAAGTTCAATTAAATTTTTAACTAACTTTTTCGGAATTAATTGCCCACAAATGTTATCATCAATCGAGCCTAATATAAAAAATAAAGATTTTCTTAGAGCGTTTACGAGCTCTACATATATGTATAATTATCAAAAATATTAAAATTATTAATAAAGTTTTACTTCATACAAATTCGTTATACGTAATTTTGGTAACTTTTCTCGACAATTATTCTTAATGGCCTTTTTCCTAATTTAAGAAAAAACAAGGGGCAAATAAAAGTCAAGCAAGGCAAAAAAATTAGTTAAAATAAATTCTTTTCAATAAATTATGTTCTCAATACCTTAAAAATAATAGTGAAATAACAAGAGAAATTAGCATAAGGAAAATTTGAAGAAAATCATAGACGAGAGGACAACAAAAATATTATTTTTCAAAAATTTCTTTTTATATTATCAGTAGTTTAAGTTTCTTTTGTACATAAATTAGGATATTATAATATAATAGACAAATAGTCAACAAAGGAGACATTAAAACAGACTTATTAGAAATCAGAAGTCTTTTTTATCAAACATTTAAACTGTAATATGCAGTATTTAGACAAATCAGCTTCTTCTATTCTTTTGTAAACAAATTTATAATCCGGAAAAAACATATAAATAACAGTTTAAAGAAAAAAAATACTTGACTTAATAAGAGAAATCCGAGTTTGTATAGAGCTGTACAATTATTCTACTCTTAAAGTATTTGTAGAAAAGAGAAAGTTAGCTGCTAATTATTCACTCATTTCGTAAAAAAAATGTCTTTCTTAAATGTTTCTGTCCCCTCGTTTGCTCCCTTTTTTCTTGTCTTTTACTGACTTTCCAGCGTCAATTAATCTCCATATATTTAGAGTTAAATCAGATTAAACTTTTAATGTCGAGTTTCAGCTACTTATTGGTTTTCCTATAGCGTCGAATAGAGCTAGGATCCGCATTATTAGTCAGTAGGACACGATTATTTGAAATTTTCAATTTAATTGTCTCAAGGACTGCATTTATATGTAACGCGTTTAGTCTATAATTCATAATCTCCAAATCGATGTAACTGTCGCTAAATATCGTAAATGCAAATGCAGCTGTCTCATTTTCTCTACTTATTGCAAACGTGTACAATTAATATCTGATTCTTGAAAACTGCGAAATAAATAAGAACATAGAAAATACGATTCACTTCTATTAGCCGTTTAATGTCAATTTGAGCAATTGTCGATGTATGTTTAATTGCACGCGTAAAAAAAATGTACGGTGTGAAACAACCGATATTAACAAGCGAAATAAACTTGGGTGAACTTTGATAGTTTAGTAAAAGCTACGTCAACTCTTTCTGCTCTGATACATAGCGTCGATGGAAAATAATCCCAATGGAACTAAGAAGGCAAATAAAATTTAAAAACTCTCCTTTATGACATACATAATAAACGTAGCGAAATGTTCAAAAATAGGAAATACTTTTACCAATCAGCGGAAACTTAAATAAGAAGATGCAACAAAAATTTGGAAAGTATTACTTTAATCCGAATAATTATTTCCATTGGTTCAGTAATAATTTGTCAAATTCAAGCAATTTTGATTACGTGACGACAACAGAGGATAAAAACACTTTATTGTATCTTTTAGTCCCCTTTAATATACGAGAATCCAGATCGACAAATTTATAGTGTTTTAGAGCGATTCGTTAAAGATGCTTCATAATTTTTATCAAGAATGTATTGCCGCATCAAGGCCGAAAGAGTTATAATAGCTATGATCGGCTAATATACGGAAAAACGTCATTGTGTAAAAGCAGTCTTAAGCTACTGTGAGAAACTGTACTTTTTCTTGTCTTAATAAAAATCGTTGCTGTTCAGTGCACGGCTCCCCATTAGTTTTCCGATTTCACGAAAACCACAGGCCGAGTGCCAATCAGTTACCCCTAACATCCTAAGTCATTAACTTATAAGTTAACTTAGCTCAGTGTTTTGTCTACTAGTCAGGGCATCGAACAGAAACAGAATTACATGTTATTCTCTTCAAATAGTCTCGAAACAGAACGGGGCAAAATAAATTAATTATATTAATATTATTAACGTTTAAATAATTAATATTATTGTATAATAATCTTATACATATATATATAATTTCCTTAGAAAATGCCCAAGAAAACGTTACTCGATTTTATCAAAGAAATTATAACGTTCTCAAGTAAATAATAACATATTAATATTAATACTTTATTATTTTCTTATGAAGCACACTGAAAAATCGACAAGCTCTCTTAGAAATTTTCTTGGAAAGTCGGTTCATGTTTCTCGAAGAAGATCCTCGAACCGCTCCAAAGCGATCCGGGGCGGTTCAAGGCCCTATTCGGAGATTACTAATGGCGAATTCGGTTGTCTGCACCAGTGCACACTGAGTGCACGCTAAGGCCTGTTTATAGTCGATTTTTACATTTAACTTTGTCTTAAATACATGTTCAAAGAGTATTTAGCCAAAAGTGATCCGTATGGATGCTATACAGATCATTTCGCTCACTAAGAAATATTTCAAGTGATATTTAAGACGATCCTTAAATATAAGAATTGACTGTAACCAAGCCTTAGTGTGCACTCGGTGCGCACTGGTGCAAACAACCGAATTCGCCACAAGGCTCCTTCCGATTCGATTCGATACCCTGCTACCGTATAGGCCGACGACGACTTAGCATGCACAACTGCTCTCCGAGGCTTTCAGTTCGATTGGCGTGTCCTTGAGCACTACCTCTTGCACTACGGATTAAAGAACATATTAAGGAAAACACAAAAGTATAACGCAAACAAATGGAAGGTCCGACGGATCGCTAAATAAATCCAGTCCCGAAATCAAGAGCGAGAAATTTGAATGGCTAGCGAGCGAATCTTGCGAAAACTGCGGCGAGAAATTTGAGTCTTTGAATTGTTCATAAAAATCCAATGTGTACCTTGTAAAAAAAGTTTAACAAAATATATAAAACGCGGGAAACGTGAGTGTCGCATTTGATATCCTGAGCCTCTGTTCCGTACACGATTACCGACGACCATCGATATCGTTAACGACGTTTGCGCAGCTGTTCTATCGTATGTAAAAAAAGCTGCGCAAACGTCGTTAACGATATCGATGGTCGTCGGTAACCGTGTACGGAATAGAGCCCCTGAAACGAAGTACTGATAATCAATTGATTACGCGATAAAAAAAAGGGGGGAAAGACGAAAGCGTATAAAAGTAGATTTTTGTCGTTGCAATTCGAGGAGATAATAGAGAGAAAAAAAAAGTCAATAGTAATAATATGCAGAATCGAAGGAGCAGATAATAACGGGTAAAGTGGGAATTATGTACACGTGAAATAAGAGAAGTCGTCGCGAACGTTCCTGCAAATGTGCCATGCAAATTGCGTGCAGTAAGTATCTTACGCAAAAGGATACTGTCTTCGGGGGGCTTGTTTTCGGTGGAATCCATACCCGGCAGGGCCGCCGCTACTCTTCTGAATAGCTGAAACAATTAACAAATTACTATTAATTTAATTTCGCTCACTTCCGCAAGTCGAAAAGTTCCTCCGCGATATCGAGCGTAAAACGAAAAAGAGTAACGCAGTTACCTGTTTAACGTTATAGCCGGCCTTAGCACTAGTTTCGATAAACATCACATTTAGCTCTTTCGCTTTCCGCTCGCCCTCTTCCGTCGAAACTTGCCTCTTATCACTCAAGTCAGTTTTATTGCCCACTAGCATAATTATCACATCACTTCCTCTTTCAGTCCGCACATCGTCTATCCACTTGGATGTTTGATGAAACGAGTTGGCGTCTGACAAATATGTAATTTTAGTTTCGCAGCTCATTTGTCGTGGTGTACGAATAATAGCATATGCCAGCGCAAATGAATTTACATTATTATTATAAACATTATTTATTGATATCAAGTTACGTTAACAAGGTAATAATTCGCTAAAATCCACAGAGGAAATTAAAACTGTCGGTTTAATTATTTTCTTTCTATCTCTAATTAACATGTTGTTGGTATAGATTTAAATTTGAATTTTTTTTCTATCAATACTGGCAATTTGATGAAATATACCATTTGAAATAAATTTTCTTTAAAGAAACATTAGAGAATCTTCAAACAGATTCAAAGTTAAGAAATCGAACTAAAAAATTGATAAATTTATGGAAAATATATGTATGTTCGTTATACAAATAAATTTAAAGTAAGCTTTAAAATTCGTATCGTTGAACAAGTATAATATTTCAATGTTAAATTCGAAATTACGGGCATGTAGCTTTTCAGGACACCGTATTCCTTATATACCGAGTGTATATATTGCTTACTGGTAATATCGTAAACAACGACTGCGACAGTAGAATCTCTGATGTAACTAGGTATCAAAGAACGGAACCGTTCTTGTCCCGCTGTATCCCACAGCTGTAGTCTGACAGTTCTGTCCTCGAGATACATAGTTTTACTTAAGAAATCTATTCCTATCGTAGCCTGCAACATAGCGACATATCGAAATATTAAAAGTTAATCAATCTGTTACCATAGTATATGAAAATGTAAGTAGAACGAACTCATTCTTAGAAGTTGACAAAACCATTAGAATTGCAAACTTAGTAAAAAAGATCAAACCAATTTAAATAATGTACAATATTTTTGATATGTGATGATTAATATAAAAATATTTCTACTGACACCAGATACTTATTAGAAATATACTAAAAGCGGTATGAAATGCGTACTTATTCTATTTGTTAACTTATTATAACGTAATTAAACGCAATATAATTTGTTAACAAAGTGCCAAACGGATAATGTGATATTACACGGTAAATGGAAAGAGAGAAAGAAAGAGAAGAGCGAGTTATCGACGTGCTATAAATTTCGTATCTCTTTTTATCTTTGTCGATTAGAAAAAGTCAATATCTTGGTTCCCTACTGCCTCTCCTACTAGCATTAGGTCTTTTCGTTCCTACTGCACTTTCTTACACTCTTTCTGCATTTACTGTCAATAATTATATAAAATTATATAAAAACAGTTAAAAGATACAAACAAAACGACAAAAAAGCGATTGTAACTAACAGACAAGATGAATTAAAAATAAATGCAATTTCCTTAAAAGTCTAAACAAAATTTGAATAATTTTGCAAACCGAGAAGCAGATGGTAAACAAACTGTTTAATGTGTACAAAGGATAAGTCGCCAAACATTTTATAGCCATTATTCAACACACACGTCAATAAAAAGTTACTAAGCATTTGAAAATAATATCTACAACAGGGTAAGAAATAACAGAGTGGATAAAAATCAAGCATTTTATTTCGCACACATGTATAGTTTATTACAGTGAAAAAATTAATTTGGCGGGATTGTGGGGATTTAGGAAGCACACAAAAACATACACATACGTTGTAAATTATGTTCGTGCAATTGAAAACTTTATTTGGTAAATGCTATTTATTGCGACGGTGATAACTAACGGAAAATGGAAAGTAAAAAGGACGGAAAATGCAAGTTACTGAAAATAAAATCTCAATTCGTAATTTTAAACAATTTGATTCAGATTATTTAATTAATAATACATATTATATATACATATAGTTCAAACGATAACATTTCAGTTTACTTTCCGTCTGAAAATCTTGCCATTGAATGAAGATTCCTGGATGCTATTGCATCTAGGACCGGTATTCATAGTCAGATCTTCTATTCAAGACCGTCTTGAATTTATCTAAAGACGCTGTATGGAACATTTCATTGACCATGGTACATCTAAAGATGATCTTAAGACGGTGTTGAATGTAAGATCTGACTATGAACCGACCTAGCACAGTTTATAGCCAAACACAATAATCATCTTTCATTCAGATGTATCAGAATTTATAGCCAATTTTATTGGCTACAAATCGCGCGAATATAGAACCTCATTAATTATTCGAGAATTAATTCCTGTATAAAAACATATTTATCTTTAACAAATCTAAATGTAGATATTCTTAATAAAATATAATACAAAAAATTCATAAAACTTTAATAACGATATTTAAAATGCAAATTTCGTAAATTTAGATTAGAATTTTAACGAAGCTACGTTGTTTATTAAATATTCACATTATTATTCAATATATTGATACACTGACCTCTTAATTTAAAGCGTAGACTATTACAATTTTCCACAACCTATATTAACAACGTGCATGCAGTAAAAATTGGTGCGAATACAAGTTTGAGGAACACGACAAAAATCACCATATTTGTACTAAGTAAAAATTAATAATTAAGACATAAATAAATCATCACGTACCTGGTATGTGTTGTCAAAGCTGTCATACATAAACCGCGTAATAAGGGACGTCTTCCCAACTGCAATGAGAAATTACATAGCGCATTTATTCAGACAATTTGTGTCCTTAATTTTACCAAACTATTACTCTACTACTTTCATTAATTTCTAATCTTAAAAATCTCCAGAAATTATCTCTTACGTTAAATTTGTATTTCTACGTTATGTTTTTTTTTCTGTCGTGAATTGAACAATTAGCAAAATTGACATCCCAAACAGCATCACCCCAGTGAGAAATGATTCGTCAATCGATGTCAAAACGATGTCGATTCGACATCGATACCGTCAAATTGACGTCGATTCGACGTCGTTTCGACGAGTCATTTTTCGCTGGGATACAGGCGATCGTATGAATTTAAAAAGGATTAATCTTTTTGTGAATTCGATCTTATCTAAGTAACGTATTCAAAATGAACTCCTTTCTGACGCGAATTCTTATAAAAAGAATTTCTCTTGAATTCGAAAAAAGCTCGGTATTGGTGACATAAAGATGAAGTATATTTCAATTTCCAAAAGTTTTCGTAATTTGCAGGTTCAGAGTGAATTCTTCTTGGACTCTGCGAATTAAATTTCATCGTCTAAATATTTCCGTCGTTATTTCGTAACAAAAAGCGTCCAGAAGAAATGTCCTAAGAACGAGTGGTTTTAACAGTTTTCGCTACGCTTATACTTTGCGCGAGACACCACCGTGTCACTTGATCAACGCTAGACGTTGCACTCGGCGAGAAGCGCAGGGCGCAGACACCACGTTGCACGTTTCGAGCGGCTGAAGACCGCGCGGGCCGAACGAGTGGCAGTTAACGCGGCGACACCGTGTCGTCTTCGCGGACACGACACGGTGGCGGCGGCGGCGGCGGCGGTGGTGGGGAATATTGATCCATAACCTAGAAGGGTACCAGGCGACGTCGGAAAGGGTCGTCACCCCTGATCGGGCCTGCTGGCCGCAGGACCGAGCTCGCGATCGCGTTTCCCCCCCGGCGGGGAAAATCGATCCACCCTTCGCGGGACACACCGGCGGCACTTGTTGACACATCGTCGCCGTACACTCACCGCTCTGCTCGCCGAGGAAGACGAGCTTGAACTTCCGCAACGGGTTACCGAAATCGCCCGAGGACGACATGTTTTTCGTTGGACGCGCCTGAACGGACTCTCGGCAGGCCTGAAACCGGCGGTTGCGACGCCAACGGGTGCTCGATTGCGCGCTCAACGGCCGCCACGACGAGTCATTTAAACGATCAGCTGCGCCGGCCGATCGGAGTCTCCGCTAGCTCGCACGGGCTCGGGCTGCTCAGGGCCGACAGCTTGACAGCTCGCGACGCTCGCTCGAATGCCACTCCTTGCTGCGAGTCGGCCACGTTTAACTGGGAAGTGACGTTGCGACGTGAAAAACGGAGTCGCTGAGAACGCCGTAGGCGGCACCACTGATTTCCGAGAGGAGAGAGGGCTCGCCGATGCACGCACGCCGGTGCGCTCTCCCGCGACTCGAAAAAAGAGTCAACCTATTACGTTCCCCCGTGGATGCGCGCTGGGTGACCAATCAGAAGTTGCTGCCAGACTCTTAAAAAAAATAGACCTAGCTGCGCCAACTGCCAACATTGGTCTACCGCTTCGGAATACCCGTTTCAAGTCGGATAACCTGTCTTCGTGAGGGTTTGCTCATCAGCTTCCGCATTTGCCTACACTTTTGCGAAAGTGTTCATTATGTCTTTACTGTATGATTAATTTTCTGTTTTAACTCGCATCCGCATTTGGATCAATTCTCGACTGGAACTGGGACTCTTCTCCGTCAAATCAGCAAAGTGACCCGATGGAATCGAGATAATTCGCGTATCTCCTACGGATCTGCTGTGCAAAATTTACTGTATAACACAATTGTATTACAATCCGTTTCTGAATAAAGAGAAATTTTTGAAACACGGCTTCTAGCCGCAATAATAATTTTTATTTTTATACACGTATATACATGCCATACACATGAACCTGCATGCATTTGGTACAAGAAGCACATATAATGTACATATATGTACACATCACAGAGAGAATTCCATGCAGCATCCCTCAGACGGACTACTCCTGGTGTGGCCGATTGTTATTTCTGTAGGGGTCCTCTATGACGATGGAGTGGCAGATCAGGTCGTAGCCGGTTCGGTTAAACCGGAAGAAGAACAGGGAGAAGCAAATCGGGAATATAAACGCCAGCACGAAATTCTTCACCATTGATCGGCCCAGTGCCAATGGCAGACCCAGGTCAGTTCCAGGGCTCACCAGGACCATATCCGGCTCATTCGGACGTTCAACGGGGGTTATACTTCGGCACTGAACCACCCGTAGACCCATCATATACTTGCCAGGAGTAGCGCCTCCGATAAGACCGTACACCCCGTGCTGAAGCCAAAAGGCCTGAAGCATTTTACGGAAAAAGAAAACGAATTAATAATTTATCCCCTTTTGCGGTGACTTGTTTACTTTATAGAGACTATTTAATATATTTCACAGCAAACACCAGCCAACAATTACATAATGTATTGATATAGTTTTCCACTCAACGTTATAACTGTTACATACAACATGTGTTAGATTGCATTTATTTGTTGAATGGGAAATTACAATATTTCAAAAGTAATCG
This sequence comes from Vollenhovia emeryi, assembly GCF_000949405.1. Lineage (NCBI taxonomy): Eukaryota > Metazoa > Arthropoda > Insecta > Hymenoptera > Formicidae > Vollenhovia > Vollenhovia emeryi. The sequence goes on along the minus strand of NW_011967164.1, from coordinate 56,497 downwards.
TTTCTAGAAGATCAAAATGACATATTTATTTAATACTTTCAATGAAACATAATTTTATGTCTATATTTTGACATTTCGATGACCTTGATCGAGAAAATTGCATTTTACGAACTTATGAAGATATTTGACTTTTCAAGCATTACTATCCTAATTGTCAAATCACAAGATACAAAATGAAAACTCCAGAATACAAATCATATTTTCATTATAATAGCACTATATCTGTTAAGAATATTTTGTGTTCATCGCTATTCATTCCCAAGAAGAAATAAAAAGTCAAGACAAGTCAATTTGACGTCATATTGACCAAAATATCTTGATTTTTCATTTCTCCTTGGGTTATTGCCATATTTAAGGTCTAAGGCTGGTATTACATTTGTCGCACAACAAAATTTTTCAAGTGTGTTGACTGGCAGGATAATAAACTTCTCGAGTATCTAGAAATTTTCTATTCAGCAGTCAATCAACACGCTTAAAAAAATTGTCGTGTGACAAATGTAATATTAGCCTAATATACAATTATGAATATTAGAAATAATCCATGTTCAAATAATTGCAGAATCGTTCAAATATTCAAGTTTATCTTCAAGATCATAATTTGATAAATTTTCTGTGATAATCAAAATATAACTTAAGATAGTCATTTTGACTTCATCGTGACTTCTTATTCTGCTTAGGATATGGTCGGTATTCATAATATCCATTCTTATTTCTTAAACAATGTCTTAAAATACTAATAGGGCTCTCTGTAATTGGCTTATAATATCTTAGAGACCTGAGTAGAGAGAGAATAGCTGTCTTGTACTTTTAAGAACCTGTGTTATGTTTTAAATCTGTCTTGAAGTGACTTGCTCCGGTCCTAAGATTGTACTTAAGACAATCTAAATATAAGAACGAACTATGAATACCGACTTATATGTATAAGTGTCAGCTGATGTTTACTGGGTTATGAGGTATCAATGGAATTTCCTCACCTCGAAGATACAAACTATCACGCGATGAATTACTTCTAGAATCAGAATTCCATAAGTCATCTCCAGAGCCATTTTATAATCAATACGTAAATTTGTTTGCAATAAATCTAAGTCCTCGATGTCTCTAAAACATTAAAACGGATGTTAGAAATATCAGAGACAATTGATAAGAAATGTAGCAATTTTTTAACACTTGACACATTGTACTTGACAAGTTTTATCCATTCATACGGAATAAATACTTCTAAATGTCTTTTGTTATGTTTTTCTACCTACATAAAGTCGAAGACGTCGATTGCGATGAAGGTAATGGAAAACTTCAGAAGAAATAGCATTGTCGAATCTATAAATTCTGCTGCGAACCTCTTCCAAATCGGAGGAATTCGATACTCATAGCCTGGAATAGCCGATGAAATTAAGAGATATAAGTCAACGACATTCTACATGTATCTAACAATTTAATAATTTTTTCAGATTGATAAAAGTACAAGGGTCTAACGACTAACAAATAGACCGGCGAAAGAAAAGGGCTCGGAGCGCGTATGTGTCCTAGCAATTGCTTTACTAAATAAACATCAAACATTTCAATCTGCCACCATCTTTAGTGGTAAAGAAAGTAAAAAGTATAGTGTCTGGAAAGCATGTCTCGTGTAACAAATTAAACTCAATAACATCGTAAAGATAAAGTTAGGGCCTGAGCAAAATGGCTGTTTTATACTCTTAAGACAACCTTAAGACAATGTTTTATGTTTTAAGCCTTTGTCTTGAGGTAACGCACAATAACTGTCTTATATCTTAAGAGTACAAGACAGCCATTCTGCTCAGGCCCTTAGATATAAGAACAGTAGTACAGAGATTCAAATGTAATGTCATGTAAAACCAAATTAATGCTATTATGATCAGTCACAGCTTGTATTCGGCGAAATGGAATACTCTGTCGCGGCTCCGAGCTCTTTTCTTTCGTCGGTTGATCTTTTAAAGACTGATTCTTAAAGACCATCAGTTCCTGGAGGTTGGACGGGTCCCGTGGGTTGCTCCTGTGGCCTCCTTTGCCTCGCCGTCTCATTTTGTCTGTCTACATTTCCAGTTATCACCCCTTGCGTATTAGACGACGCTGGTACCTGATTCGGTTGGAAGGGCGTTGATGCTGAAATCATACCTTCCTTGAGGCCCGATTCATTTCTAATAGCGAATTTGATTGCTTGCACTAGCGCGCACTGAGCGCACACTAAGGCCGGTTTACAGTCAATTTTTATATTTAACTTTGTCTTAAATATATGTTCAAGGAGTATTTAGCCAAAAAATTATCCGTGTGGATGCTATACAGATCATTTTACTGGCTACGAAATATGTCAAGAATATTTAAGACGATTATTAAATATAAGAATTGACTGAAAACAAGTCTTAGTGCGCACTAGTGCAACCGAATTCGCTATAAGTCTCTCTAAAATGTGTATCGACAATTTCTTAAAATGATCTCTACTCTATATACGTAGTTAGAATCATTGGATTTGTCCAAAAGCAATTAAGAATGCGATACCTTAACAATACTTATCAGAAAAGTGCTCGTCACGTATGTGAGAAAAAGGGAGAGGACAGGAAACTTCTTCAAATTTTCCGAGTACGCGGGTGTCTCGAAACTTTTTCATTATATCGACTATGATTTTGTGTTTGTACTATATATTGCTTACACATTTTGAAACCAATTTAAATTCAACATGACGAGCTGTGCGATCTCAAAATGAAGGCAGTCATGTTCTGCCTCACGCAGCGTCAGGCGTGACGATTTCAAAATACTCGCGTGCCCACGTACCAAGTATCGGATTCGCAACGGACTGCCCCGACATCATGCAGTAGGGAAACATCGCGGCGACTCTCTGCCAAGCGTACGCCTCCTGGAGCCATTCTTCCAGCTTTTTGAAATACCGCGATCTCTCCTCCGCCGGGTCCAGCTTGCCCTCGGAATCCCGTCCCGGCGTGTCATCACTTTTGTCGTCTGCCATTTTGGCCTCGCTCGCGTCAGAGAATAAATCGGCACGTCACTCGTTAAAATCGCGGAGGCGAGCTGTCGGCGTCGCTTCTCTGCCTGCCTCGACAATTTTCTCCCCCTTCCTCCGGCGCGATAACAAAATACTGACAATTGTCAGGTAGCGCGCGATTGTCACCTCGTCGACTAACGTTTGTCAGGGCCAGTTGACAGACGCGAATGCAAGGTGCGTCGGGAGGGAATAAACAGGCGCACCGTTGACCCTTTCTTAATTGTAAATACTTGCAAGACACGTCCGTCGCGATCGGTCACCGCGCTCGTACGCGCCAGCTAACGCTTGCCTATCACTGACGTGTATGATATCAAATGGATGCAACGCGAGGCTTTCTACGGTTACGATAGACCAGTGAATTTCCGTCACGACAGCGTTTCCCCCAGACTCCCATCGTGGGGAGAGCTCTAGGCTGACGTCTAAAACGTATTTCTGACCCTGAGAATTATCAATTAATGTTTAACAAAACTTTCGAGTGCCTTCCATTTCCACGGGATTAAAAGCAAAAACCTTTCGCTGTATGCAATATTTTCCTTGATATTGAAACAATCTGCAATTTTCTCCCAAACGAAAATTCGGGGCCATTAAATATTACCGTTTGCTGGTAAAAATGTACTAGCGATGAACGTGTTTCTAAAAATAAGCAAAGGATTCTGCGACGAACAGGTGCGAAACGTTCGTGCGAATCTTTCGTAAAAGCGTTTCGCGGTGGTTGACGTTCATCGCACTTTTTGTAAATAATTTTGAAGGGACTGTCGAGTACGCGAACAGAAACGAAGTCGTTCAAATCCGACCTCTGGTAGCTAAGACTGGTACCAGAGGTAAAAGGATAACTGAGACTTGTCCAAAATGACGATTTCCGAATTTTGTCCCGATTATTATTTGTCTCGGCAAGGAATCGCCGACAGGTAGAATGTAACGCTGTGCTGCGTTCCGAATTTTCTCCTTTCAATAATTGTGCATGACAAAACGTACATGTCATTTGCTTCGTATATTTGTTATGTATAAATTTAGAAAAGACACGATTTGATTTAAAATTGCATTCGCTCCGACAGTTTAATGAATCAAATGCAAAGAACGATTTGGTTTAATCCAAGATTTAATCTTGCGAGGCGATTTAGTAAAAAAAAGTGCAACAGTGGTACGATTAAAAAATTTCACGCGCACACATCGGACGACAGATCCAAGATAATTGGATTTCTTTCACCGTCGCATCTCCGTAATTATTCCTTTACCAAAATTTTCCCCTCCAAACGCGTTCACCTGTTTCAATTTAAATGCTCCGAACGCTCCAAGTGGGAAATATAAATAGAACAAACCATATGTTCCGCTAGTGACTTTCTCTTCAACCAGCGCATTCCGAGATCATCTGTCTAGAGTGAAGGTAAAAGAGCAGAGACAAAAGTCCACCCCGGGCGAGGGTGACAGCGCGATCGGTCCCGTCCGGACTCCGTTTCGATTTCCCGCGAGCCTCTCACCCCGCGTCCGAATTTTCCCTGTACTCAAAACTCGACGGACAGACCCGAGTTATCCGGCCTGAGTCCGAGAGGGGGAGAGCCTGGGAGAGCCGAGTGTCGAAAGGAAATAGGGACTTTCCTCTGAGCCGGAGCGCGGGCGCTCCGGAGGAGCACTGGTTCCTGGTCGTGCGACGTGCTCGCAGCTCCGGTTCAGTAATCACGGTGGGTCGTGATGCGCGTTTCCGACTGACGGGCGGCAGCAGCGGACCAGTAGTCGTCCTCTTGGTGCGCGCGAGACCCTCCGCGAGCGTTCGCCAGAACGGGTGCGGTGCGGTGCGACCCGCCATCGTGTTACACGCCGCGAGTGAGCCGCCGGGGGTGAGTCGCCGCCGGGGTCGTCGGGGTGGTCGCGTGGGAGCGTCGCGCCGTCGCGACGCCGTCTCGCGCCGCGGCGACAGTGACAGCTCCAGTGGAGCACCCGAAGCGAGGGTGTGGGCTCGCGCGACGCGGGACCATCGCGGCGCGGACCCTTAGGTAAGGTTCAGCCAGGACCAACTGGCGCCAAGCGAGGTCCTCCGGCCGAGGGATAGGGTTTCCCCGAGAGACTCTCCCCGCGGTTCCCCGCTTCCGTCTCGCGGTCGCACGCAATTCCTCATCCTCGCGGGGAGACGCGTGACGCTCGACTTCCGGCTGCTGGCCGACGGGAGCGAGGACTCGAGTTCCCCCTCGTGTCCATCCTCGAGAGGGGACGTTCTTCCGTTGCTCCCCAAGAGAAAGAGAGAGAAAGAAGGAGAGAGAGGGAGAGAGAGAGATAGCCTGACTCCGAGACCTCTACGTGCAAGAGGAGAAATAGGAGCGCGCGCGGCTCGTCCCCGCGCCTCCTTTGAGTCATCTCAGCGGAACGCCAGCCAGCCGGAGTTCCGGAAATTCCGACAACTCCGAAAAACTCGAGCTACTCGCGCACCGCGTTTGCGCCCGCTCGTAAACAGACTGCCTTGACCATAGGAACATTGTTTCGCCTATCCTTATCTACTTACAGTCGTGCGTTTTCTAGCACGCGCGTCTGAAAAAAACAGAGGGAGGTAGAAAAATGAGTGAGAAAACGCCGCGCGAGCGTTTACCTGCTCGATTTGAATTCACCGAGAAAGTTGGAAAGTCTGATTTTTGACAAACGAGACCGATGCTGGAGATAAGAAAAATCCTTCTTTATCTGGACAAGTTTTATTGACGGAAACGTAAATCGTTCCCGAAATCCGGCGTTCTGGAGGGGAAACTTGGAATCCAGATGAATTTATGTGTGGCCGCACAAAGTGTACACGAAAAGGAATCAATTGGATTCAAGTTAAAAGTTTCCGCACGGTCGAGTTTTACTTTTTTTACGCGACTGCAGAAACGAGCCACGCGAACGGGCCTTTATTGAAAGAGCTGCATTATTGCAAAAGCGTCCGAACCGGATTATTTGTCACGCGTCGCGCGTCTAACTGACGTGAACAAATACGTAGAAAGGTTAAAATTTAAATTTAAAAAAGATCAATTTAAATTGACGCAGCTGTACAATGAACGGCTGTAGAAAAACAGAATATGATGAAAGAGGAATTCGGCAAACTTTTCCGAATGCATTTAAAAGAATTGCGAACTTTTGAGGGACTGCTGTAGCGATTCTGTACTTTTTACACCTTTCGCTCCTAGAACTGTCGACTCGCGAAAACGTTTGTGTAATATGCAAGTTACTTGGCCTTTGTGTACAGACCGACAGTGTTTCACTATTCTATGAATTAATGTTTTTACAAATTGACGGTTCTAAATGCAAAAAGTGCAAAGGGTGCACAATTACACCGGTATTCCTTTAAGGAAATGCTGGAGTAATTCTACACTGTTTGCACCTTTTGCTCCTGAAACAAAAATCTGTTTAATCGAATAAGTTATAGATCACCTAACCTACAACTTATTTAAATGAACAGACTTCTTTCTAGGCTTCTATAAACTTAGTTTCAATGATACTGTGCTGTTCCTTCATTTAGTCCGAATAGTGGGACACTTTCGATCTGTACACAAAAGCTACGTAATTTGTATATTACTCAAGTGTTTTCACGAATCGGCAGTTCTAGGAGCAAAAAGTGCAGAATCACTCCAGCATCCCTTCAAAAGTTCGCAATTCGTTCTTTTAAATGCATTCAGAAAGTTCGCCGAATTAATGTTTTTACAAATTGATGGTTCTAGATGCAAAAAGTGCAAAAGGTGCACAATCACTCCAGTATTCCTTTAAGGAAGTACTCCTACACTTTTTGCACCTCTTGCTCCTAAAACAAAAGATCTATTTACTCGAATAAGTTATAGATTACCTAACCTATAACTTATTTAGGAGAATAGATGTTTTTAGGCTTCTAAACTTAGCTTCAATGATACTAAGCTGTTTTCTGATTTTGTCCGAATAGTGGAACACTTTCGATCTGTACGCAAAAGCCACGTAATTTGTATATTACACAAATGTTTTCACGAATTGACAGTTCTAGATGCAAAAAGTGCAAAAGGTGCAAAATCGCTCCTAAGCGTTTCCTTAAGACGGTAAATAAATGCGAAAAATGCGGGCAAGTGAGACCGCGGAGAATCGCCGTAGATTTCCCGACGCGTTTCATTCGTTCGCCGATTTGGAAACGACCTGTACGCGCGATCGTGTGAAGAAACGCGTCGGGAAGGAATTCCATCTGTCATCGCAGCAGATCGCGAAGATCGCGCTTGTATCATTAATTACCGCGGATCTCCGTCGGCGAGAAGCCCCGCTCTCTTTGCTTTTCACTTTTGCGCTAATTACGCAACATTAATTATCTTTACGCCCGTAGTTTACATTCTCTTTATGTAACATAACGCGCACGTCAGGTAATAATTAATTGACCGTCCAATTGGACATTTAATCGCGAGAGTTTCGTCACGCGGCTCGCTCTCGCGTTTATTCTAATTTATATTCGCCAGCTATTGCCACTTTTCCTTTATTATTTACCCGCGTATCGGTAATATCGGTTTGCTTATCGGTCCTTTATACGATTTCCAACGATGACTTCATTGTATCATCGTAAATAAATTGCGACGCAACGCCAACCGCGTAATTCGACTTCATTACTATCGTTATGAATTTTATTATCATATCATTATCGTAATTCTCGCCAGCGCCACGCGTTTAATTTACGCGGGCATCAATTTACACGGGCCGGCGTATACACCCGCCCGAAAATTCACGCGTTTGTCGAAGCCGCGATCGTCGTTATCGCGACGCGAGTAGATCCTCGACTCTTCCACCGAGAGATCGCGATACGGGGAGAGGTGAGACGGGGGAGGAGGGAATGTGCGTTTACCCCGTTATCGGGCGAGACATCGTCGACGTTGCGTCCGCAATTGTGTGGTTTCTGACCCGATGTATCGAAAATCGAAGGCGCGCGGCCGACGGGCCGTCGTCTATCGCGGCAATCGATATTCGCCCGCTTTTCACCGTCGCATCGCCGTCGCGTTTCCGCGCGACGTTAATTGCATGCCGACGGAGAGGAGACGCGTCGAACGCGCGTCCTCTCCTCCGGAATCGGCTCGCCCCGACGAGACCCCGGCTTTTCACGCCCGTAAAAAGATCCGCGGCTGACGTTGACAAACGCCGCCGCGATAAGCCCTCTCTTCTTTTTCAGAGAGGCACAAGGAATGCGATAGATGCACTTCTGAGAATCTAGCCTCCCGCCTCTCAGCCTCTCGCACTTGACTTGAACACCGACCCCCCGCCATCCCCTCTTTCATCCTGATAAGAAAAATTAAGTGTCCGGACGAATGATCGATGAAAATCGAGCGTCGCTGTATTGTTAAATCGCAACAATGTGCGGCACGTCGTGTCAAATCTGAGAAGTGCGGAGGCTCGACTTGAAAATTATTTGTTATTTTGTGGGGAAAAACAGTACGAAGGCCACGCCGCGGATCATTATCACAATTGTCATTACATAAGCCATTATGTAAAACTTGGGATCGTTACTATGTTGCCGCAAACGAAGCGATAAAAATTCTGGAGTGTCGCTCCTCGTGTTTTTCCAATTAATTAATTATTCACTCCTGCCCGGCCTGTCGCTTTCGCGGCGCAATTAAGCGTCCCGTTATCGCGCCTTTTGTACTTCCCCGTCTTCATGTCTCGGAATTAGAACTTGAACACATTCTTGGATCGTGGACACAAAGCTTTAATGACATTAAGGTATGTAAGTAAATTCTTATAGAGGATTCGCACTGTGTTTCATGTCTGATATGACCATCCGATATCCAACAAGAGCGTTTGTTTAAATCGTTCTTTTATGGGAAATCAAATCTTACACTGAGAAACATGCTTCGATTGTATCAACAAGACATGTATGATAAAATGTATTTTGGCTAAACCAAATAGAATTTCTAGCACGATAGGGCTCGATATTTCATAACCAGAAGTTTGCTAGACTTCACCACACATCTGGTAAATCCTAAAGGGATTCTGATTCGTCCATTTTCTAACAGACGCCTGGTTGAATCTATCAGATTTTTTTTTCAGTCTAATACTCGCTGACGAACAGCGAATAGTCGTGAACTTTGCGTCTCTCCAATTCAGCGACCCTGCACCCTCAGAAAGGATTTCTGTTACCGAGACAAAATATATTCTTGGTGCATTTACATTTCTCACAACCTCGTTTAGTATAAAAATAAGACAGTATAAAAATAAAATCAATAATTCGTATTCTCCTCTATCGAATTAAAATAGATTGACTTACTATATTGAGACAAGAGTAACTTATATAAATATAAGTTTATATATTTCTACGTTTAGAATAAATTTTCCCTCTTATCTTACAACGCACCACGATATTCGACAAAAGACGATACACACAACTCTGAGAAAAAAAAGACAGTTAGCAACCCATTTCAGGGCCCACAATGGGTCCGGAAATTTTTTCTATGCGCGTGCACTTCTGCGTCTACGCACACGTTCGTCCGCGGAAGTATCTCTTTTTTTTCCACGTCATTGTATCTTCAATTAAAAGAAAGAGAGAGAGAGAGGACGCGACGGCGTATTTGCAGCGATGACGAGTGCATCTCGCGCGCAAGGACCAAATATAAATGCGAATCCCCGCTTTTCTTTTTCGCCGCTCATTATCGGCGAGCCGCATCGCCGCGTCCTTGATGTTATCGATGATCGATAGTCGGATTGCCGAAGATACGGCGATTAAATGAAGCGCTTAATGCGATTTCCACAATACGTAAACAGGACGCGCGTCCAGCCGACCGTCCATCGATTTTGTTCTATTCAATAAATGCGTTTATTATACGCTATGAATGGGAGATGCAACAGTTTGTCGTGCCGTCAATTAGTCGCTCCCGCGTCTGTCGTCGCTCCGCCGAATTCGATTGCGCGGCTGCATTTGGAGATGGAAAAAAAAATATATATATCGAAAATAGCGCTTAATTACAGATAAAAATATGATAGCGTCAGTTGCACGCGAAACGATAAAATTGCCGATAAATCATCTGTTTAATTTACCGTAATCGTTGCCGCGGTCATTATTCATGCACGCGTTACTCCTGCGCGGCCTGAAAACCAGACAGTTTATCGGTACATCGTGTACTTTTAACAAAATCATTTCGCGAAATTTCACATTTTTTATTCGTCAGCGCGATGTTTTACGAGACGCAATTTACTCTTGTCACGCATTTTTCCCGCCGTTAAAAATGCCAACTCTGCCGGCTACGGAGGGAACAGGGGAGCGGTCGAAGTTCACGCGGCGGCTCTCTCTCTCTCTCTCGGGTCGATATTCGTATTCTACGAAGTCGCGGGAGCTTTAACTTAATCTGGGATAGTTTAATCACGCGGAATTATGCGCTAACTTTGTTAACTCGCTCCTGTCGATGTGGTCGCCCCTCAAGGCGACAGTTAAAAAAATTCCGCCCATTAAAACGCGGCTGAAATCACCTTGGAGCTCGAGTGGCTTCGTTAGACTCCGGGAATTTCCACCAATTGTTAGACCGTCGCGTGAAACATTGATGAAATATTTATTTATTCTCGGGAGATTTTCGAAACTACGACGAGCAAATCGGTTTTAATTACTTGATTACACGTCGTACACGAGTGTACGAAAATTTAACTCTGTCGATGATACTCGAAAACTTCTCAAGTTCTGAAGAAAACGAGGATACTCGAAGTCGCGAGACTATCGAGAACAACAGATGCGCTTACCTGCTAACCTTGACGCGACATTTGATAGTTTCCAATTATATATTTATGTACACATCCGGATATAAGCAGCAAACGTCGATTCACTTTCATCATTTCGAATCGACGGAGATACCGATTGTTAGGAAACTGTTGAATTTATCAGCAGATAAATCTATACGATAGATATCTCTTTCAGTAAACTTCCTGTCAGGCTTTATTAATAAAATTGTTATCGGAAGAGAGGATTAAGCTTATTGAAGTTACATGACAGTTAAATATTAGAATCCAAACAAATTTTTTATTGTAATCAAATACAAAAAATTGTTCCCCCCGGCAATAATTTAATCGTTAAATCGAAAGGATGTTTGCCAATGTGCAAAATATCTAATAAATTAAACGAATAATCGTAGCAATAAATATTATGGAATAAGAGATTTTACAACTGTCCTATGTAATAAATCTGAAAGCGGATGTACGTGTAAAGTGAAAGTGAAGCAAATTTAACAAGTCGCTTTCATTTTTCCGCAAGTGTTAAACGAGCCTGCCTGATATTTTATCGCGTAATTTTGAAGTGACAAATTGTACAATAATAGGATATGCGTATTCTACTACGGTGTAGCTTTATCATTTATCGTGTACCATCCCATCAAAAGCTCGCGCGACGCAGAAGCTCGCAACATGGCCCGCACGCAATATGTCCGATAATAGCTAATAAATTGTGCAATATAGCGGCTCGTTTATCAGCCCTCACGTGTGCGAAAATTTCCTGCAGAATTTCCCGCCGGCTACAGAATTTCCCACACTCTGGCAGGAAAATTCAAGGAGAAAATAGCGAGCGTTAATATACAGTTGAAAAAGAAATATTTTCCTCGGCAACTTGAAAATCTCTCGAATTACACGAAAAACCTGGTGAATATGTATATTGAAATTAATAAATCTCGTTTATTATTGGTCCGATATTGCACGGGATTATCGGTTTATATAGCAATTGCCATCTCGCCATAATAGCGATAGCTTTGCATTTGAAGCGTCGAGGGAAAATGTAATTTCAAGTTTTCGCGTTTGTGAAAATTGAAATTAAAATTGTGCCAATTGTAAAGCAAAGCGTAAAACACATATTGCTGTATCGAAATTAAATTTTAAAATAAACGAAACTGACAAGGCTTTTCACAAGGTACTTCATATATTACGCACTTTTCTCTTCTTTCCTTTTGTTGAGTAATTCGTGCCTCGCTTAAATAAGTTATTTCCGGCGGGATCAACCTGCCGAACATTCTGAGGTACGAAAACCGAACGTTCGCCTGGCGTTTATAACCACGCGTACAGGGTGTCCAGTAAATCGCTACGCAACCTCTCCAAATTAATTTTAACGTGGTTAAAATATTAATTTCATCCCTCCGTCAGGACTCATTTAGATTCTACCTGCTAATCCGATACATCTCCTTTATTTTCTTCATTCAGAACGTTTAATATCGAGCTTTAGACAATCGACAAATAGCGACTGCTAAAATTTGTAAATGTTTGGGGCTCTGACAGAAAGAGAGCCCTGACAAGGTGTTTGAGTCACAAAAATCTTTATTATTACAATAAAGAACAAACGTTTCGGTCTTGTTTTAGACTATCGTCGGTCACTAAATTATATAAAATATAACACCGATATATTACACACATATTACACCGATTGTTATAATTTCCAATGAAATATGCGTCGCGAGCGATTTATATATTTTTCATAATTCAGTTATACGAGTACATTGACAATGGTCTTGAAAAAAAGACAGACGTTTCTTCTTTACACGGTAATAAAGATTGTCGTGGCGCTAACACCTTGACAAGACTCTCAGCTCTCTTTTTCATTGATTGATAACATTTGCAAATATTTGAGGCTCTGATAAATACCGAATCGAGGAAATAGAGAGCCTTGTCAAGGTGTTTGCGTCACAAACATCTTTATCATTACAATAAAGAACGAATGTTTCGGTCTTGTTTTAGACCATCGTCAGTCACTGATTTATATAAAATATAAAAATCGCTCGCGTATTTCATTGGAAATTACAGTAATCGGTGTAATATGCGTCGCGAGCGATTTTTATTCTTTCCATAATTCAGTACATTTATACACAATACAATTATACATTAATGATGATCTGAAAACAAAACAGAAACGTTTATTACGTTTATATTACGATTTTTATGACGCTAACACGTCGTCAAGACTCTCAGCTCTCTTTCTCATTGATTGATAACATTTGTAAATATTTGAGGCTCCGACAAATACCGAATCGAGGAAATAACGAGCCTTGTCGAGATGTTTGCGCCACAAGAATCTTCATCATTACAATGAAGAACAAACGTTTCGGCCTTTCTTTAGACCGTCGTCAGTCACTGAATTATATAGAATATATAAATCGCTCGCATATTTCATTGGCAATGGCAGTAATCAGTGCAATATACGTCGCGAGCGATTTTTATTCTTTTCATAATTCAGTTATACACTGATGATCTGAAAACAAGGCAGAAACGTTTGTTACGTTTATATTACGATTTTTGTGACGCTAACACGTTGTCAAGACTCTCAGCGCTCTTTCTCATTGATTGATAACATTTGTCTGAGGAAGAAACCGTATATTAGAATTAAAGCGACTTTATTGTAGGGCTAGTCTCGACGCATCCTGAATAATGGAACGGTATAAGCTTCTGAATAATCCAGTTTCCCCAGTCGGATTCAGACGAGCTACACGGCGAGTCGGGGGAGGCACCCTGTGTATACAGAATAATGACGTCAGCAGCGATTGAGTAGTATGATTCCCGGTAGTTTCGCGCCGGTTATAGAATCACTGTAACAGGTATAAGTGCGCTAAACTACAGGCGACTCAGAATGCAACGCCATCGCCCGCTCCGCCCCCGCGTCGTTTATTCGCCATCAAAAGGGCAATCAGGCCTCGAAATCGCAATAAAAGCTCGTTAAACAATAGCGGATTATCTGCGAAACGAAAGTATAATTGGGGCCGTATCCGGAAACTGGCTTGACACTCGTCGACGCGAGGGAACACGGGAGAGCGGAGCGATTGCGTCTGACGTGTAATGCGTAGCGCAATATACGCCGAATGAATTAATCTGTGCCTCTTTTTATCCGTCGTTTCGACCCTCTTGAAACCAAATTAAACACAAAGGGAACTGTACGTGATTGAAATTGGCGGCATCGAGCGTGCGCGAGTCGCAAATTAAACTTTCTCGATTTCGATTTGTTTCCAATTACTTAGCGAAATGAAAAACTAAATAAATAAATAAATTGAAATTATCAAACAAACATTAATAAAATTTCGCGCAAACATATGTTTGCTGTATAAATATTCAACGCCGCGCTTTAAGTTAATTAATCTTATTTCATCTCCGCAATATTGTCGAGCGAGCAGCGATTTTATTAAAATAAACGAGCCACGCCGATCGGTCCATGGTTTCTGGGCGTAAGTGGTTTTTTTTCACGATTGCTTGATTTACGAGGGATCGCGATAACGACCGCGAGAATGCCTGCCCAGGCATTTATACCAGACCAGATAACATGCGAGTGACGTCAAGTGAATCGTAAGACTAGCTTCCGTCCGTTGACCCAGCATGCAAAATTTGCCCTGAATCGTTTCGAGGGACTATTCGTCTCTCCCCGGAATTCACGGGCAATTAACGAATGGGGATTCTAACGAGCGGATGATTGATCGCGCTCTCCAGCCCCTTGGATAATTTAAAATGTTCGCGCTATTACATTTTATTCCTAGGTTCCAGCATTATTCGCGCAGACGTTTAATATTTTAATTGCTCGATAACAGTCAATGTTTCCACGTGGAACAACTGTCTTGAGGCAGATAAAATTTGTCCCGCGTCTAATCTTCATTTTATCTTCGCGATACGCAGCTGGAGACGCTGATTATGGCGCACGAATTGATAAAGAAACATGTATTTCGGTGCTCCGCGATAACATTTGGCATAATGACGTCAAATATGTACGCAAGTTCCTTATTCCTTTCCGCTGACCCGTTTTATCGGCGTTAGATATGCAGCACGATCTTATATTCGCGCATACTTTCGTTTATACATGGTGTTACGTAAAGACAGCATTCTCTTTGTCTTTCCCGGCCAAAATACGTAACATATTGAATAATAAAATATTTTCTAACGGTTTTCTGTTTATTATATGTATACAACGTATTGCAGCATTGAAGAAAAGAGAAAGGAACAGAGAGAGAAAGAGAGAGAGATTTTCTCAATATTAATTAATGAGATATAAATAGGTCGTCTCTTCAAAAATACATTAAGACTTGTTAGAATATTTTGAAAAAGTAGCGCATAATCGAAATTAAGAATAATTTTGTCAACAAATAAAGTTAAATCAAGACCATTGGGATGCAAGTGAAATAACAAACGAGAACGCCAAATTTTAGGCCCGAGCAAGATGCAGGTAGCCGAATAATTTTAATTTAATATGTGAATTCACGTATCTGGCTCGGAACTAGAACTTGATAATTTTTTAAATAGATGTAGTAAAGACTGAAACATAAAATACACGACATTAAGTATTCTTGTAATAAATGGCAGATTCAATAACGAAGTGTTTTTAAGTAGTCGTGAAATTAAATAGAAGTAAATTTCTCTCTCTCTCTCTCTCTCTCTCGTGAAACTCGCCTTTCTCCGCCTTAATGAATTTAGCATCGATTTTCCCTCAAAGAAAATTTGATCAGTAATTTAATGGGGAAACTGTTAAGGCAGGATGAATTAAGGTTTGGAAGTGTAAATTGGTAATACGACCTTACTCTTCGATTAATCGTGAGTAAACTTTATTTAGAAGCAAACTTTATTTAATGTACTTTAATACCCTCGCGAAGCGGCAAAATTTTTATTTGTCCGGCAAACAAAGCGGAATCTAGTATAAATCTAGCATAAATATTCATGATTTTGCAGAAGCTATTTCTGGAATATTTCTCCCCTTCCCTCGTTTGTTTTTTATTTCCGCAGCACTCGGTACTAATCCATCTCGCGTTACATTCGGTCACTCGCGTATCTGTAACCGATAGCGGCACGCGGTGTGTAAATCCCGTGAGTACAAATTATTGTACGAGCATTATCGTATTAAGTATTATACGAGCGCCGATTGAAATTGACATCTATTTGCCGGAGCGGGTTCAGTGCAAGCTCGGCGTTGCCCCGACGTGCTCCGCCATCTTTCACCGCGTTCGCATTTCGACGTAATTTCAATTTGGCGCGAGCGGTTTATTACGGCGGCGAAATAAAGAAGAATGCAAATTTGTGCATGCAACGTTGCGGCCCCGTGAAATGCGGCAGAAAATACGCGCGGCCGATATTTTGCAGAAAGAGACACGTCGGATTAACGTTCTCTCGCCGCACTTAGTTCACGCACAATAAGCTCTCGAACGTGAAATTTACGACAAACGGAAATTCACAAAAGCTTTGTGTTAAATAATGTAATACAATTCAATTAACCAATGTAGAAAAATTGTTAAACGACGCAGCTGGCAGTTCTAATTAGTGAAAATTTATTGCGGAAAATATTACCTCGGCCAGAGTTTTTTACAATTAAATTGCGTTACGGATCGATTCAATAATTAATTCAGTGATTAAAGATTCAATTCCGATTGTAAGTGTTGATGACGCGCTCTTATTTTGACGAATACTTCGCTAATTGAACAAAAGTACCCGTGACAATGAAAGAAGTCGGAGAGAATATGATAGAGGTAAATTTAGAATTAATGGAAACTAAGAAAAGAGAAAGGGAAAAATTTATAATTGTAGAATCTTGTGACATTGAAGAAACAATCCCAAAGTGTGTGATTCTACACGGAGAGAGAACATTTTCTTAAAATCTACCCCGAAAATCATAACAACACGAAGAATTTTATGAGAGTTTTTCGACATTTTACCACACTTTTACTAGTAAAATGTACGGTAAAATTTAAAAAAAACTCTCATAAAGTCTCTCGCAAGATTTTCAGGGTAACACGGAGAGAATTTTCCTTTAAAATTTACTCTGAGAATCGTGTAGTCGTGGAACATGGCATTTTGAAGAGTTTTATGAGAATTTTCTAAAATTCTGCCATACTCTTACTGGTAAAATTTCCAAAAACACACATAAAATTTCTCAAAATGTCCTGTTGTCCAACGATCACACGATCTTAAGAGCGAATTCTCTCCGGATTATTAATAAATTCGTCAGCGACATTCTAACAAGCGATTTCTGTCGACAGTGGGAGAGCTCGGAATCGGATTTCTCGGATACTGAGGACTCAAATGAGCTAGGGGCCAACGTGGGCCCCGAGATCGCCACGATGGACACTATAGACAGTGTCAACAAACGGCAAGCCACTCGTGTCTTCAAGAAGTCCAGTCTCAACGGCAAGATCACGGTTTATCTCGGCAAGAGAGATTTCGTCGACCACATCACGCATGTTGATCCTATCGGCACGTATCCATCATAACTAACTCACGCGCTTTCAAACAGGAATAATGTACAGATCCCTACACGGAGACGATTAAAATGTATCCCGAAAATCACGCGAACGTGGGACGATGGCATTTCGAACAATTTTGTGAGAGTTTTTGAAATTTTACCGTACATTTTACTAGTAAAATTTTACCCATAAAATTCTTCGAAATGCCGCGCTGTCCCACGATTCCACGATTTTCAGGATAAATTTTAAAAGAGAATTACGTCGCGTGTATAATAGTTTCCAAATACAACGATCGTAGAATCACAAGAGCGCATTTTGCTAGAAACTCAACGTTGAAAGGTATCTCTGTGATTTTTCAGACGGCGTCGTCCTGATCGATCCGGACTACATAAAGGACCGGAAAGTGTTCGGTCACGTTCTCGCGGCGTTCAAATACGGCAGGGAGGATCTGGACGTCCTCGGATTGACCTTCCGTAAGGATCTATATCTGGCGGCGGAACAGATTTACCCGGTGCTGCAGGGAACCCAGCCGCCCAGGGAGCTGACGCGATTGCAAGAGAGGCTGATCAAAAAGTTGGGCAGCAACGCGTACCCCTTTTACTTCGAGTTACCACCCCACTGCCCCGCCTCGGTTACTCTGCAACCGGCGCCAGGTGACACCGGCAAACCCTGCGGCGTCGACTACGAGCTGAAAGCGTTCGTGGGCGAGACGCAAGATGACAAACCGCACAAACGGTACGTCTTGATGCAAAATTCAAGAGATTACCCTTTCAAATAGAAGAGGTACTTCCTTTTGTTCAGAGAATTTCCACTAAAGGGAGAGACAGAGAGACAGACGGTTGCTTATTCTAATATAGAAATAAATGTATTCCGACTGTCGAAACGACAAACATTCCGCTCAATTGTTCCACCGTAATCGAACGTTTAAACCGATTCGAACTCGCAGGAGCTGCGTGAGGCTGGCGATCAGGAAAATTATGTACGCGCCGTCGAAACAGGGCGAGCAGCCCTCAGTGGAGGTCAGCAAGGAGTTCATGATGTCCCCGAACAAGCTGCACCTGGAGGCCTCCCTCGACAAGGAGCTCTACCATCACGGCGAGAACATAGCTGTGAACGTGCACATAGCGAACAATAGCAACCGGACTGTGAAAAAGATAAAAGTGTCGGTTAGGCAGTTCGCGGACATCTGCCTGTTCTCCACGGCGCAATACAAGTGCACCGTCGCCGAAGCCGAGAGCGAGTGAGTATTCCCCGCCTGATTACCGCCGTTCATTATCGATAGACGTACGTATCGCGCCCTGGCGAGGAACGCGTTGCAATAAACCAGGGGTAATTTAAAAAGCCGTTTCGACAAAATTCAACTTTCGCCACACGAACGTCTCTCCTCAACCTCGCTTTTCCGTGACGCGCGTGTAAGAAATTTCGAACACAGTTTTATTTTATTGAATTCCTCAGAGAACGGAGAAAATCGTTGTTTAACGTCAAGCTCCTTCAACTTGCAACTGATGAGAATGCTCCGAAACCGCTTTTTAATCGCCATCGCGTCAAAGTAGTCTTAAGTTGGAGTTTAAATACTTTTTAATTGAGTATGCTATTAATTTCACACCGTTTGCAATTCAGGCGATAAACTTAGCGCCCTTAAGGTTCTGTGATTCAAGCATCGTTAAAGATTTCGAGACACGGACGATGGCGACCAGCTCGAACTGCGTCAAAGTTTTTTTTTTTCAAAATTTAGACACAGGGCGGGGGGAGGGAGGGAGAGGGCGTAGGGCGCGATAACATGCGATAAACAGGACTGTGACGAGCAGGAAAATAAAATTATTGCACTGGCAGTATAGGGGTAGCGCCAGGATTCACCCTGAGTAAGGTGTTTTCTCTAAGGCCGACGCTTGCCGAGAACAAAGACAAGCGGGGCCTTGCTCTAGACGGTCAGCTTAAACACGAGGACACCAATCTCGCGTCTAGTACAATGTGAGTGCGAGATTAAGAGCTCGCTGTTTCCCTCATTACTCTCTCACCTTTTCTGCCCGGGTACTAAAAGGGGGCGAAGAAAAAAGAGATGACGGAGGCTGGAGGCCAAATGGTTCGCCGACTATAATCGTGACGATATCTCACGGCGAATGTCCGGGTTTTATGGGGACTCATCATGCCCGAGCGCCGTAAAGACGAAGCGTAATAACAGCGTGCTATCAAATCCCTTTACAAAGTTATTGAGAAAGACCGAGTTTACTGAGAGACTAGCTCGCGTTAACAACGTCCGGATTAATCTTAATAGTCTCTCGGATAGTCTTGCAACGTGAAAAGGAACGTAATGTTGCAAGCCAGCAAAATATGAAAAGTTGAGTTGTTTGAACGCACGAAGAAATGCAAGTCGGTCTCTTTGCTCGTAAGTCGCCTAAATGTTACAAATTGAAACTTCGAGACTAAGACAACAGGAAGTTAAATTCGATCGGGTTCTGTTTCGTTCGATGCATCGACTGTTGATATATTAAATAAAAATATCGCATATCGGACCATTGACGTATACGTTGTCTTTCATTAAATGGACGTTAAGGAGAAATTGACAAGAAATTAAAGGACAAGCCAGCCTCCTCGTTCACTCTCTTTTTTTATATTTAACGCAAAAGAGAAAGTAAAAATGGAATGGCAGCATTTTCTTGGTGATTTTGTGCTGGGGATTTTTAACGCGGTGGCCTGTAATCACGTATGGATCTCGATCGGTGGTGGTCTCATTTCCTCTGCAAAGCTCCCTCTCTCTTTCTCTCTCTCTATCTCTGTACACATTCTGCCCTCTTTCTCCCTTTCCCTCCTCCCACATCGAGTACATTTCCGGATTATTTTTTTCTCTCCTCCCACTGAAACGTACTTCACGGAATTCTCAAAGTAAAGTTTTCTGCATTGATATACGTACAACCGTAAATGTCTCACGCCCTACATGACCCTGTCATTAGGCACTAAAGTATTGTACAGTATTGTTAAGCCCTCGTCCTGTTCTCGTCTTTCGCAATCGTAGTCTGTATCGCAGCGTGAGGCACAAGCTGATATATCGTACAGTCACGGTGTATATGAGTGTTGAAGAAATAACTTTATTTAATTTGTTTACACATTCTCGTTCATATATCGTCGCTCGTTGTACTTTTAATCAGTCGCGAATCTCTCAGAGCGCGGAGCGGGAATCCTGCGAAACTTCTCTCGGCGCAGAAGTATCGTAATACAACGGTTACTACTGAAACAAGATATAACAAATGATAATCAAGATATGGATTAATATCTTGATTAACGCCAAACAATTTTTACGTATGTAAAGCTAGCGTTGACAAATTTATTTCGAGAGCGTGCGTGTCTAAATGCGTTTTTGCCACTTCGACCACGCTCAAGTGGATGACCGAGCAACGTTAGAGAAGAGTTCGCGAATATCTTGCGAAAAGTGTTAATACGTTTCGCGAATTAATCGCCGCGAGATCCCGGTATCCGCACGTAGCAGCACGTTAACACTCATGCTGGTTGTGTGTTCAAATGTCAGGGAGGGATGCCCGGTGGGCCCGGGCTTCACGCTGAGCAAGGTGTTCACCTTGACACCCCTTCTGGCCAACAACAAAGATAAATGGGGGCTCGCCCTCGACGGCCAACTCAAACACGAGGACACCAATTTGGCGTCCAGCACCCTGTAAGGACGCGATGCCTGAAGTTGAGCCTGCGACACATGCAGAGACACACGTCTAGATATTGATGCCGCCGTACCGCCGCTTCGGCCGCGCATTTAGCGCCGGATAGATACCGTCCGGAAATTATCCCTCACAAATTGCGAAAGTTTGACGCGGTGTTTCCTAAACTTTCGACAGCCTGACAGACGCGTGGCAGTTGAATGACAGCGATCTCGACTATTGAATATTTAAACGCGCGTTGTACAGAATATTTTCTGATGAAGGACGAAAATTATTAAGTGGGGAAATTGCGGAAAGTTATTTCTGCATCGAGGCGATTTTTGCCCGTGAAATGACGTAAACGTCTTCCCTCCGCAACATGTAAGACTTTTGTAAACGCGATAAAAGTTTCGCAATGGTAATCAAATGTTTCTACGAAAAATCTAATGACATCGTAAATTATTAAAAATTATTTTAAAGAGTTTCTTCAAATGTTGCGTAATTAATGATTCCCGAGGTAAAGCTTGAAAGACAGAAATTATGAAAATAATGAAAATTTAAGAAACACCGAAACTCGACGCGCGGACGGGGAGATTTGCCAAACGAGCGCTGAATGCGGGGCGAGAATGCGGACGGCGCTTATTACACACGTGTCCGTTCACGCACGCAACGCGCAGCCGAATACGCCTTTGGGAATTTCTCATTTTCGTGCGCAACGCTTTCCACACAAGCAACGGCCGGAAAATACATGTTGGCTGCCTGCAACGAAGCTTTTCTCAACGATCGATCGATCGAGATGGCGAGCGACTGGCTCAATCATTGTCGAACGACGTGTAATTCTGTTTTTGCGAGATTCGCACTCAAACTCACTGGGATACCGTTTCTTCCGCGCATCCTGAATTCCTTTGACCCAGATCCATGGACGTCCATGTAAACGAAGGCTTTGAGACCGACAGTTTTCCAAGATTTTAATATTTAAGAAGCTCTCGAAATTCCGCGAACCTCAATATCCATGGATTCTGAGATCCAAGTAATTTAATTCTTTCGATACCGCCTTCCCGACGCTCTCCCGCACCGACAAAGTCCCGAAATTAAATTCGAGTTGCGACTTTAATATCAAGCATTGGCATGCAACGTTTCGAAGAATAAACCTTATTATTTTCGCGACAGAACGCGCGAGCTTAATACATTTCATCTCCGCGCAAACTAAACCCGGCGACTTGAATGCAACGACCTTCCTGTTTTGCAGACGAAACCCTCGTCTCTTCCGTTATCTTCTTTTTATGCTGAATAAAGCTCCCCGCACTTCCGCCGGGACATATATTTTCCAATGGTGTCGAAAGGATTAAGAAACTGCGATCCAGGGGATTTAGGATGCAAGACACCCGAAGCAAAAGTTGAAAACCGAAATCCCACCCTCCTTCTGCTTGTGCTCGTAAAAACATGGCATCGCCACCGGCATTCTGCCTGCAGTAAAGTTGCATGGAACGAATTAGAAATTGTTAATTTCCGCTGCGAAGTTGTAGTATCATGGCTGGCTCGACTAAAAGATATGTACGTGATTACCGCTTTATATAAATGTTTAAGTAAATAGTATTGTGACAAATTGCCGCCCTGCTTCCGCCTGCTTGCGACTAACAAAGTCAATTTACGAATTCCTCTTCTGTGTTGCTCCCCGTCGTTTGTGCATGACGCCGTTACACACAAAATTAACTTTGCATGGGCTTTCATGTGGCGTTCGCACCAATCGATTGTAATGCGTTATAATGACAGCGGTAAATG
This sequence comes from Vollenhovia emeryi, assembly GCF_000949405.1. Classification (NCBI taxonomy): domain Eukaryota; kingdom Metazoa; phylum Arthropoda; class Insecta; order Hymenoptera; family Formicidae; genus Vollenhovia; species Vollenhovia emeryi. The sequence continues at coordinate 33,941 of NW_011967164.1, read as the reverse complement.
TGATTCGCAGTGTGGTCGACCCGGCGCAGCGTGAAAACCTCGGCATAATTGTCCAGTACAAAGTTAAAGTCAAACTCTGCCTCGGCGCACTAGGAGGGTAAGTGCCGTTACCTATTTAACATGTCGACCGCAAACGAGGTGGCCTGAAACGGTCATTTTTCTACGACAACTAGTTACAAAAAAAAGTATTGCTAAATAAACTTTCGGATCCGGAGTTTAATCGCTTCCGACGACACTCCTCTTACAGAAATGTAAGCGAAATAATTACTAGAAAAATACTGTGATGGACAGAATGGTCGCGGCACTTTTTTTTAATGAGTTTAGGAGCTCGAGAAATAGATCGGAAACGCTCAAAATGTTTTCCGAATGGCCGTCGAGCGAAATATTTCTCAGAGAAGAAGATCTTGGAATCCTCAATCTAAACGTATATTTCTAATCTCATTACAAAGAAATGTCGCGGTTATTTTGTCCAGCACTATACATCAGTGATTTCTAATAATTTACTTGCTGAATTCTGCTAATTAATCAGTGCTTTTTTTCGTCCCCAGTCATTACATTTCTGTAAGGGTCTACGGCCGGAGTTCGTAGTTCATTCTTACGTTTAAGATAACGTCGTCAAGTGAAATATATTTCTCGGAGATTTTAGAACCGTCAATCTAAATGCATGCTCCTAAACTCATTAAAACAAAGTGTCGCAACCATTCTGTCCATTGCTGTACATAAGTAATTTCTAATAATTCAATTACCGAACTCTGGTAATTGTTCCGTGCTTTTTTCGTTCCCAGTCATTAAGTTTCTGTAAGGATCTACGGCCGGAATTCGTAGTTCGTTCTTATATTTAAGACATGAACTAATCATAGAGCTGCCCGTATTAGCATCATAAGAAGTCTTATTTAAGACAGCTACGAATACCGGCTTGAAATAAACTCCGGGATCCTTTTAGGTCTTGAACCTCCCCGAGGACTTTTAGGGGACCGCGAATTTAACAGCTCTATTTAATATTACTGTTTTATTCTGATCAATAGCGAATTAGTCGCGGAACTGCCCTTCATTCTGATGCATCCCAAACCGGAAGAGGAGGAACCAGTGCCGTCCACAGCTCGACCAAGCCCTACGCACAAAAGCGACGGCGGGGAAGTCCCGCTCGATACGAACCTCATCCAATTGGACACGTAAGTGGTCCCGGAGCAATTTCGAAGCGAGTTCAATTTTTGAAGAGGGCAAATTTACGAGTTCGCATCGATTATAGCAAATCGATAAGGTCTCGTTTGAAGTTTCGCGAATAATTGCGAGAGGAGCGTCTCAATTTCTCTGGAAATTGCTATAGAATTATTGCGCTTTTTCCGACTGCATTTTCACTGCCGTTTGTCCACTTTCGCAGGGAGGCGGATGGCGACGATGACATAATCTTCGAGGATTTCGCCCGTTTGAGGTTGAAAGGCGAAACAGAAGCTTGACCGTGTTCCGCCGACACCTTGACACGTATCGATCAAGTGACTTTGACGCCACCATGCCGCACGCAAGACGGAAGTTGCACAATTTCGCCAATGATGCCAATAGCTATGTCGCAGCAGCAAACTTAAACGACGTCAGTGTTCGACGACGTTTGCTGTTTGTCGCTGCGGTGTCATCGCTAACCCTCGAGCGCAAAGTGTCAGTAACGGTGTTTCGCCGTTGTGGCGCATTTTAAAATTTATCGCAGGAATAGTTTAATGGAAAAAAAACTAAAAAAAAGAGCGAGGGTTATTAAAAAGAACATAAGAAAAACGATATTGTAGATGGAGAGAAATTCTTCACGCTGCTCACACTTTTTGTGCAATTTTGAATTTTCACGCGAAAATGATATCGAAAAACTTCTTCAACGATCGACATTTTTTACCAATTGTCAAAAGTAAACGCACAGGAAGTCAAAGTTTCTCAAGAGCAAACCCCATACAGCACAGAAAGTTAAACTAGTGTTGCTAAAACGTTGCGATGTTGAACGTTGAGATATAAATATCTTTTCTACGTTGAATCTCTAGGTTAACGTTTCTACATTAATTCTTTATATTGCTGCAACGTTAAAATAATATTGAACAAATTATTATGTTTTGTCACTCAAATAGATACTTAAAAAATGTATAATTATGAAATGTACATATGTATACGAGTATGTATAATATTTTTCCAACGGTCAGAAATTTTCTGAACTAAGATTGGATTATTACTTTTTTTTTAGTGGAATAATTCAATCTCAGCACTTCTAACAATTGAAAAAGCTACTACTCTACTAAACGCGACCAATATTAACTCAATATAATTTAACAATGTGTTTTTTCTGAATGTTAAATTGTAATATGCAATATTGCAATTTTGTAACGGAACGTTTCTGAGATGTTGATTCAACACTTGTGTGCTGTATGGGAACTGTTCAACAGCTTTTTCTTGGTTTCTTTTTAAGCTAGCCTACATGTTATTTATGGAGAAAATTAACAAGCGAACTAATTAAACAATTAACTGTGGCACACGTTCTTTATTTAATGATGATTTCTGCGGAAAAAGCGCGGCGGATTTTGTAATTGACGTTTACGAATTTTTCATCAGCGCCGTCGCCATTTTACGCTCTGGATCTGAAGACTGATTTTAGGAAGGACATCCAAGAATCTAGCCAATGACGTATTTATCGTAAAATCTTTAACAATAAAAAACGAAACAGATGAACTCCAAAAAATTTTATTATTCAAAAATTACGATTTAAAGTTGATATTAATTCGATTTTGTGATTTATACGTAATTAATTACCTTTAAATCGCAAGCTAATTTAGAGAATATGATTCAATTACCATATGTGACTCAATTAATTTAATACAGTACAGTTAATGAAATACAGGATTGATAAAAATCCGAGAATGAGATTCTTTAGATTTATAAGCCACAATTGCGATTATTTAAACATGGCCAGTACACTGTTTTTTAAGTTACACCAGCGCACAGAATAAACATTTGCGAATTATCAATTTTGTTTTAATAATGCAGAGTAAATATGTATGTTAGTGCACGTTGCAAAGGTTGTTTTGCACTAGTGGAACGATCGTAAGCGCTTTCTTGCTCCTCGTACGAATTTCGCAGAATTAATATCTAATTTATACAATTAATATAAATAAAGAACAGTTAATCATACCACTGTGTAGAATATAAAAGAAAGCTTTTTTTATATTTATTGCGCTTCTTCGGAATGGAAAACTACAATGCTTAATTTACGACAACGAGGGAAATTGCTTTGTAAAGGGTCAAACTCTAGACAGCCCATTTTTAGAAGAGTTTAATGCAATAATTTAATTGTACTCGACAAAAAATGTGCACAGAGAACGAGAGAAAGATGGCATTTCGAGATGCAGATGTCAATTCATAGATGTATTTACGGATAATTTGTAGGACTTGGAAACATTGTAAGATTTGTAATATTAATGTCCCTTTTTCATGTCCCTTTTTCAATTTTACAATCAATTAAGTTAAGACGGCGAGCACTGTTCAATCGTGAACATCGACTCCGACGTACATTTTCTAGACTGTTCGTGATTTCGATTTTCGCATGTTGCAACGGAATATAATCGCACGCTCGGTTCGCTCGTATTTAATATAATTAGCAGTTTGACATTGATTGCCTAATTAAACGTCGGACGCACAGATTTGTGCTATGAGATTAAGTTACGGAAATCAGGTAAACTTCGTCATCCAAAATAAAAATATTACGGTGATGCCACGGTACTGAGATTAAACGTAATCACACCCCGTCACTTTTGTAAGAATTTCTAAAAAAAAAATCTTTCCTCTAAATTTTGGAAGTACTTTTGATGTTGTTAATATAATAACATGATACACAATTTTCTTGCCTTTATGGTATCCCATTCTCTTTCTACCTGTTACATTTAAATAACCAAGACTATTAAGGAAAATTACATCTGACACGTAAACTTAAATTGTATTAAATCTCTTAGAGTTTAATCATAAATTTTCATTAAACGAAACGTTTGTTATTAATTGTTCAATTTAAATTGTGACAAAATAAAGTCAACACCGAACGGTTCACGCTGGCAACGAAGATAAATTGACAGTGACATTAATTAAAATGACGAAAATTGCAAAATCACAAAAGCTGTAAACAGCATTGTATATACAGGCATTGTACATGTATGTATGTGTACGTGCGCGCATGTGCGTATGTGTGTGTATATATACACATGTAGGAGGCAAAGAAAGCATAGTATTTTTTATCACTTTAGCATTTACAGACTATATCTAGACGCGAAATAATCAAGTATGTAGTCTACGCTTTTTTTTTCGCGCGTTCAACGTTGAACGAGCGACGAAAATGCGGCCGTATTTCCTCATACCAAAGCCGATATCTCTGTTTCCTAAAAACAAAAAAAAATACTTCTCGAGAAAGGTATTAATAGCGAAAATAAAAAAACAGTCTATTTAAATCTTTAATCTAAACTTAAAGGGATTTTTCCATTAAACACATTCTTTGTGCAAAAGATTTATTGGCGTCCAATAAATTATTAAATTCTTTCCCGCCGACATAAATTTAACAAAAATGTTATTAAACACAAATTACGTTAAAAGTTCGTTTTATATTACATCGTAAAAAGTAATACAATATCTTCTCTATAATTCGTTCGGTTAATATTATGCGTCTTATATTAACTTAATTATTAACTGTCCAACTAGCAGGCTGCTTAGAAAGTCTCTTAACTTATTTTCATAAAACAGGAACGTGCATGTTCAACGAACGTAGCTATTTAATTAAGGGACGAATTTTTGCGATTGCGGCGAATGTCGATACTTTAATTATATCGTTTTAAACGACATGTATGAGTGTGTATATGTGCAGGCTTATATACTGAGAGTATATTTTATATTCGCCCGCGGGCGCGCGCATATTTTTTATATGATCGCATGCGGTGGATCATTAACGTTTTTCTTGTGATCGTTGGAATCACAAAAGAAAAGGGTACACCGCACAAAACCGAGAGAGATAAATAAAGTCAATAAGGATGCCGTCTCTGTAATTCTAATATTGAGATATACTGTTTTCTTGCGACACAAGAAAACCATATCACATACGGAGCGTCACGGAAAAACATCTTTTACCAATTTAATGACGTCGCAAAGGCTAATTCCCATTATTTTTCTGTGCAAGTTGAAATTGCAATTATTCCCTCGTCTTATAAATTGCATATACATTTCCTGTAAACTGCATAGTTGATGTCGCAATTAATTGCACGTTAATGAAAGTATTATTAATATTTTATAGGCAAGAGAGAATTCTCAGATTTCAACGTTACGTACACAGTTGTAACGCGATATTCCTTTAGACGCTCTGTATTCAACGAATCACTGCGAAAAAAAAGGCAAACGAATACGCTTCTTCGATATAACGCATTTTGCGCCTGGAAAATCACATTTCTCTCATTTATAACTCGTTCTAACTAAAAATTGTACTTTTGTGCGAACAGAAAGCCGTTGTGATTGAGCATATAACGTGACGCGGATATGCTGTTATCAGGATGGTTGTATCGTGCGATATAGGACGGCAATTAATTAATTGCACCGAACACAAATGGCATAAGTTGCTGACAAAGGGAAATGGAAAGAGGAAAGAGGAAACGGAAGGGAAGATATTATGAGTGTCTTGAGAGTGTATCTATAATTAATGTAATCGAATTGATGTACAAGTGTTGTGGTTCTTTGCAGCTGTTACACGTGTAAATCGTAAGAGAGGAGAGAGAGAGAGAGAGAGAGAGAGAGAGAGAGAGAGAGAGAGAGAGAGAGAGAGAGCCATTATTGCTAATTTGTACATTGTACTAGGGTTGACTTATTTATTAAAGCCGCGTGTTGTTAGTTAGCAAACAAAGCCGTGTGTCGTTCATGACCGTTCGTTGTTCTCGTGAATAATCCGTTTTGTATGTAAAAAGGATTACAAGAGGAAGAGGGAGAAAACCCGCGAGAGTACGAGAGTGTGTACGTGTGTGTGTGTGTGTGTGTGTGTGTGTGTGTATGTTTGTGTGTGTGTGTGTGTATGTGTGTGTGTGCGTGTGCGTGTGTAAAGTAAATGGCATGAATAAAAAAAAGTATATATATATAATGCATAATATATTGTATATGTAAAAATTGTGTATTCTCGTATTGTAACTAGCTGTAATAATTTAATAAATCCTGTATCGAAACTGTACGTACGTGCGTGGTTGTTTTTCTTTCTGACATTCACACTACCGAATTTTTCACATTGCTCTTAAATTATTTGGCTTCTGTCCCTCGCGCTCTTTTCATGTTTTTTAAATATTTTTTATATACGACCTTTAATAATTCCATTCGTAAGAAAAAGTATTCGGTTAATGCACGATTAATTGGAGTAGATGCCGCTTTCGTTCGGACTAAAACCGTCAACAAACTGCACGTCGATTATTTGACGGTTTAAAGTAGCTTCTTGTTGGAACAATAAACCCACACTTTCGCGAATAATCGATTTATTATAATTTTTAATGCCGAGAAGTAGCGCATTGAAAGATATTTAGTTGCAATGTCACAATTAAGATCTAGCGTGTTTATTATTAAGATCTAATTATCAAATAATGCGGCGCAATACGAAAAGAATATTTTTACAAAACTTTTCAGATTCTTCCGGACTCTCCAGATTTTACTATAATTGTATATGCAATACGTATCGCGATACTCTTGCTCGTGCCTTCGGAAGTTGGAAAAGTTCCTTAATTGGCGAAATAACGTGCAATTAACGAAGCAGCCTTACCTAACACGAAAGTTTCTTGACGAAATTAAATGCCCGTCTCGCTAACAAAAAAAAAATGTTCCTTTTTCTTAAGGCATTGAAAAGACTTGGACTCTTCGGTTGACATTAGCAATATCAGCATGTTGTCTGCATATAAAAGAACTTATTCGTGAACGCGAATGTTATATGCGATGCGCGAAAATAAATTGTACACGCGCGGCGGATATTTTAAACGTTTGAACAACAGCAAACTGCAAAATTTGTAAAGGATGCATTTTAGCAATTCTAGTATTAACCCCCGTTAAATTAAATTAAACGGACAAGCGATATTAAATTAAATCACAAGTAGTGATATCGCGATACAATAAATAATTCCGAAGCAATTTGAGCAACTATCACAATTTTAACTTGGAAACTAACTCGTGCGCGAAGAATGAAGATATTCGAATCTCTGCCGCGGTTTCCAAAGTAATTTGCCAACCGCGGGGAGGGGCTGGAGCTGAACCAAGGGTGAATTCGCCATTTCATTCGTGTAGAAACTTTATTCAGATTTAGTCATCTTCCGTCGCAAATTCGAGTCATAAATCGCGCGGTACGTGGCGGAAAAACGAAGAGACAAAAGGAGGAGAAAAAGCGTGCGCGGAGGACACGTCCACAACACAAGGAGGCCCGGGAGAGTTACGCGGCGGAAAAGAAGAAATCGGCTGCCGTAAAGATATAAGGGGAAGTCCGCGATAATGGCGTGGCGGGGGGGGGGGGCAGGGGGTGAGAGAAACGGAAGCGAAGGAAAAGTGAAAAAAGAACACGGGCGGAAGGAGGAGATACGGGAAGGGAGGTCCGGGTGGCGCGCAAATTTTAGCGCTTCCCCGTCTCGCTTCCATCCCGCTCGTCTCCTTTCATTTCTCATCACGCAGCCTCCGTGGCTTCCTTTCCAGTATGATCCGCGCGGTCCGAGCGCGAGCATCGTGCACCCCAGACTGTTATCTCGTTGTCGCGTTACTTATTTTATTATTACGTGAAACAACTGGATTTCGTGACAAGAATCGAAGTTGGATTCAACTGAAAATGAACATTTCTTGATCATTCATTTTTAACGAGGGACGAGCGCTTGTTGTAAAGAAACATTACTTGTTCTAAGGAGTCTAACTGGACCTTTTCGTATAATGATAGTCTGTACGGACGTTCATTTGCAGCGTGAATATGAAAAGTAAGACACATCCTGCCAGGCGTTTGTAATAATTTTTTTATTAACGTTTGGTAGTTCGTTATTGATTCGTCATCTGGTTCATACCTCCCGAGCTTTTGCATATATATTCTGATTTTATGAAACGTTTCATTCTACATTATTTGCATTAGCAATTTTATGATTTTGCGAGTTTAACATGGCAAACTTACTTCGCTAAAAGTTTTGCCAGGCATATTAAAACCGAATTGAATTTAACTAGATACCTTGATCGCTACATTAAATGGGTTGCTTCATTGACTTTTAAGGAGATTAGCTTAATCCTTTGTTATGGTAATTTTAAATCGCCATTATTTCCACAATAAGTACAGCAGGCCTTTCGTCAGTGCCTGTCAATCTTCACGTTTGGATCCGACGGGCCTGTGAAATTTCTCTCTCTTTTTTTTTAATATATTATAAAACTTGCGGAATTTTTGCGAGTGAAAAACGACACAGATCGCTCCGACTTAATTTGGTGCGAACTAAAATAAAATGAATAATTTATGTTAGATTCTTAATGAACAATTCCTTATTATAATTATTAATCTAAAAATTGACTGACTCGCGCCAATCAACATGGCCGTTATTTATACCGCCTTTTCTCGCTAATAATTTTCACGCAGACCTTCGTTAACATCGCAGATAGATATCTGGAACACAAAGTTCCCAGTGTGAAAACATCCAACATAAAGTTTCTAATATGTTTCAATTTCTGTGTTTAACAATCTCGTTGTTGATTCACCGAGATCCGTTCGAATCCCGAGCTTTTGAGCTGTCGCACGTAAAAAGTCGGTAGAATCGCGCTACTTTGCTATTCAAATATCGAGCGAGCCACACGAGATTTAATAAACCCGATCGGCCGAATTCATTTTGGATATCGAGGAGCTGTGAGATTATACGATATAGATTCATGATGAGTTTCGTGGGCCCGAGGGTTACGCGCGATACTGAAATTCAAGTCCCTTTCAGTGGTTTCTTAGCATCCATTCCTCTCAATACACCGCGTCAATCGAATTACGCTGGCAATTGGCCTCTCACAATTGTAAAATCTCAATAATCTATATATATATTTAAATATACAATAAAAATACGTATTTGTACGGTGAGAGCAAAAAACGCGGTTATCGTTGCCCGAGTTTCACCATTAATCGTATACCTGATTGTCCAAAATGTGGACGTTACGATACCTGTGTCATTCTCAGTACCTACGATAAAACTTTCAGTAGTAGAGAAAAGTCCTCTATCATGAGATGGATTTCTAATATGAAATAGCGGGCTTTCAACACCCAAATTCAATCGCAAATCTTTTTTCGCAACGATCGCACAATCTAACAATGAATTTTTCACTAAACAGATTTCGCTCCGAGAACAATAAATGCGCGGTGGAACCAACAGACGATGTCTATTAATTTAGCAGAAACCCCGCAGTCTCATATTAGAAGATTTCCTTATAATAGGAGACTTTCCTGTACGTCATACTATTTCAGTTTCGCCAAGGATGTCACTGAAATTGTCGAACGGGCGATACGGATAGGCTTCGCGCAAGGTTATTTATTTATTATCACTTGACTTCAGTCTATGTGTATCGCCCGTCCAACACAATTGCCGTTGTATTTAATCTAACTGTGATATCTCAATTTTAATGACATCCTCTTACGCTATATTTGCGGAACTGCTGTGCATTTTATATTCCGGGCCACATTTTCTTGTTTCGTACCGGCTGGTGAGTGCAATTAGCAAATCTTGATAATTTGCAACGTGACCTTTGATCGTTTTGTCAAAATGTCGGTTCTTCCCTGCTCTTGGACGGAGAAATCTAGAACCGGTTGGCCGAACTGAAATAGCAGATGTATTACTGAAAGTTTCATTGTGCTGACGCAAAATAGGTCAGAACGTCTACATTTTAGATTATTAAGTATATGATTGATGATGAAACTCACGCAGCAGTAACTCCGTTTTTTTTTATTCTCATTGTCCGTGCGCTTTTTTTTGTTTATAATTTTGAGGATCAATTAATTAATTTCATTAAACATATAATTAAACTCTTGAGATTTTGCGCGTAAGTTTTCCTAAAAATTTTAATTATTTTTCAGCATATAAATTACTTGACATACATAATGTCATCAGAAAATATCAATTGAACAAAACGATTGAAAATCTTTCCAATAAAATGAACTCTTCGAGAACAATTTTAATAAATGTTTTTGTGATAAAACGTAGGCAAAATCGCCAAAAAAGAAGCCATCTGCACAAATTCTTTTAAAATCGTTATTCGTTTAGAAGATATTTTATGTATCATATTAATTATTTTTTCAAAGTCTTATCATAGTTTTATCAATCTCGCGTCCGTCAGAAAATCCGCGACTAAAGAGTTACAGAGAAAAATGCTTTTCGTACGTCCCTCGTGTCAGAGAGAGAGAGAGAAAGGGAGAAAATTTACTCTATAGAGTCATCTGACCTTCAATGGCTTTTACGTGACATTTTTGGCGGAAGTTGTCTCACTCGAATTCCCTCGGAGAATTTGAGAGAGATGACTTACTTTATAAATGTGGAACTTCTTTTGTACTACTAACATTTAATAAATCACAGTTTATCAAAGCCGTAAAAATTTCACGAGGGGGATAAAAATAATAGCTTGTACACAAGTGAATAAATATTTCTCTCGGTTCGCTATGAAACGCGAGTGAAAATTCCGCAAAAGAAAAAAAAAGAAGAAGTGAAAAGTGCTTCGGCTGTGTCTGAGGTTCGGACAATGAACAAACTGTACCGACGACGAAACGAGAGCATCAATGGCGTCGAGACGCGAACAGCAGAAATTGGAAAAGTAAGTGCAATCGTATAAAATCGATCGAACACGATATACTATTTCCTTTCGAGATTGGTTCGCAGATTTTGTTCGTCGCAGAACTGATTTATTTATTTTACCGTAAACTTATCGAAAAAGGAAATATCAAAATGGCACAGCGATATTCCAGGTCAATATCTTTTCAGTTTACAACTTCTTCGATAGATTTTACGGATGTACAGTGCGAGATTATTTTTCTTAGAATTCTCCGAGTTTTAAGGGAAGAAAAAAAGAACCTGGCCTGATTAGACGTATAATATTTAAATATCGCATCTCTTTCGCAGACATTCGCTGAATATAAGTGCGTCTGATAAAGTATATTTTTATATTTATTATTCTTGGAAGTATTATTTAAACCCTCGTTAGATCTTCGTCGGAGCTAAAAGCGGAACTAAAGCTCTAAGGTCCAAGACGCTATAAAAATCTATTGAAGGGTGCTAGAAGAATCTGGGGTACGCTGCAAGCGTGCGTTATTTAGTTGCGAAGAAAGACGTTCTCGCCGTTGGAGCGTGATTTTTAAGTGCCATCGCTTACGTAGATGCAATTCGATTAGCCGCATCTACGCGCGGGACTCTCATTAATCGCGATCCCTTTATCGGGGAGCCGTGTAGCTATTGATCTTGTTGCAATACCGTGGCAAATCCTGTGCCTTCCCGTAAGCCATTTACATTCGGCAGAAAGTCCGACATTTTATTAGCTGAATCGCGAGCGACAACCCGAGAACCTGTTGCTTTAATATCGTCACATTTTTTTAAGTAGGAAACAATTCAATCAGCTCTTTTCAATTCATCTATTCCGGTGCTTTTCTTATAACAAAGAACATTATTCTACTTTATCTTGCGTCTTTTCTACTTTTCATTTCGTCTCATTTTTCATTTAATCTATACATGATCCTACTTCAGTCTTTATTTCACTTCATTTTGTACTTTCATTTCGTTTCAATTTACTTGTTGATGCACATTCTACAATGCATTTCCCATTTAATAAAAGGACATGACTGTTTAGACGAAAGATGCTTTAAACTTGAATTTCAAATAATACATTCTATAAAAGGAATCATAATTTCCGGTTTTTTGTCCATGGAAAGCGGAAATAACTGGATTACTGTCGACCTTTTCTCGGGATCCGCTCTTTCTTTCTCCCTCTCGGAAAAATTAACGTGAAACATCGCGATTAATTTACGTCAGTCTGCCGAAAGGATCGATTATTAAGCGCCGCGTATATGTATTATTGAAAACAAACTTGATTATTTATTCAAGAATCGGGGAAATCTGAAGTTAAAAATATAGCACATTTGTTATTTAGAACAGAGAAATTCTGGTCTTCATTTATTATTTAACAAGTCACGATTGATTGGTTACGATTTTGTAAATTTTAACAAAATCGCCGAGCAAATGTTTGCACTATAATTACGAGTAATCAAACTTCATTGGCGTAATAGTTTTCGCAGTGAATGATAGAAACAAAATGTGTGAATAAATATTTTTTATTTATAATTGAAATCGGACGTTTCAATCGACGACATTTGCGGCGAATTTAAAGAGATCAAAATAAGTATTGTTTTCTCACAATAATAAAGTTCTCGATTAATAATATATTATCGATTAATAATAATACGGGTTCTCGATTAATTCCAGCTGGCCAATAAACTTTGATAATAAAAGTGTAACGATTAGAGGAAAGAGAAGCAAAATTGCAGTTATCAGATGCGACTTGACAATTACTTTGTGTTATATCGCGTAGATATAAAATAATTAAAAAAAGCTCTCATAAAGGTCTTCAAAATGCAGTGTTGTCCCACGAGTTCATGATTTTCAGGGTAAATTTGAAAAGAAAATTACGTCGCGTGTCTATATAGTTTCCTAATAATATAACGATTTTATTATTTGTCCCACGATTACATGATTTTCAGGCTAAATTTGTTAAAAGTTCTCTCCGCGCAGAAACGTCGACCGTATCTCCTTCACCTTTGAGCGCCCCAATTAATGATTGTTACGACGACTCGTGACGGAGCGCGCTGTCATTGGCCTTAGAGGTGTCAGTAGTCATTGCGACGCCGCGTCACTTTCCACACGGGACCGCTAATAAATTACATCCGCATCTCCCGTTCTCTCCCACATCGGTCCCGATCTCGAACGCGTGTTAACCCGCGCTCGTTTCGGTGCGAGTACGTCGGTGCCGGCGCGATCCACTTCAACCCTATGATGCACTTTCGCGGATCAAGTCACTTAGGAAGCACCTCGGCTTCTTGCAGAGCCGAAAAGTGCGGCTCGGATGCGATTTGGAAATTAAATTCCCCTTCGAAATTTCGAGCCGCGGTGCCGCAACAGCTTTGCGGCAATAACGTCCTTTGCGGTTTTCTAAATTTTTCAATATTTTTCTCGGCGAAGGTGTAACTTTTGTTAAAATCAGTCGCACAATTGTCCAGCGAACGCATTTATCTCCGATTTCATTCAGCGTAAACAGTTATGCCTGTTGTAATTAATTATGTCATTATACCTGTCGTTAATATAATTTGTATAATTGCTCAGCTAATTTGCGACAGACCGTTTTATAAATGTCTGTCGCTGGATATCGTGTACGTATTTAAGCCAAGCAAGATGATATATAACGGCGCATATATTTGGCTTTACGAGTAACACGTGTTACGCGCAGGTCATGCGAGAATTACATTTATTTTTATACGCGGAATATATTGCGATACGCGAACTTTCTTAGATATAAATAGATCAAGCACTCTCGCGCGCGCGGATCGCAATATTCCGTCACGGCTTTAATGCATCAACTTTATTATTCATGCCCTGCATTAATGTATCGTTATCAACTTGCCGCGTAAACTCGGCGGAGAGCTGTATCTTCGTTTCTGGGAAGCAGGAAATCGGTTTCCAGTTTTGCTCGTAAAATTCAGCGATAACCGCGCTTTAATTACGCTAATTACAAAATACTGCCCGGCGCATACGAATTTCGCCTAGACCAAATACGTAGATAGACTCGGGAATAAACTCCGCGATACGAAGCTTAAATCGGCGTTGCCGATTGCAAGCTCCAACAATTTGTATAAATAATCCGTACGAACGAATTACGATGCACATTCGTGACTTTTCCATGTCGTTCAACTCTTCGCGCTAATTATTGGCCAATTAATCATTCGGCTCGAACTCCATCGAGGAAGTAAGATATTAGAATAACGATAAAAGAGTTTGTTTCCTGTCGAGAATTTACCTTTGATTTCCATATTACTATTTGCAACGGCTGAACCCGGATAACATGCGCCGGTATGTCATTGACAGGCAAGCTTACCGAAGTAGCAATTTGTTCGAGGATCAGCATTGTCGCGAGCTAGAGAACACGGACTGTCGATATCCTGTACGTCAGTTAATCCGACCGGTGTGGGGTCCCGGCAAATAAATAGCGGCCCCGAAGGGGGTTGACATTTTTGTAGCCCGACCGGTGGAAATATCCGGAGGGATCGCGGATCGCGCCCGTCCGGTCTTACACGTTTATCGATGTCCCGGACGGTCTACGCGCCCGGCGTCGAGCCGATCCTTTTGTTTGTCGGGAAAGAGCGGCCGCTTTGTTCCGTAAGATTCTCCGCCCGCAATCAACGCGCAAATACGTCGCTCTTCTTTCCTCCCCGCGAACGTTGTAATCGACGTTGTGAATTCCTGACGATAAAGAAACCGATGACAAAGCCCATATACCGATCTCCGATAATTAAAGGCGCAAAAAGAGCGAATAAAACGCAACACGGCGTCCCTGAAAAATTAATCCGCTGAAATTAAGCAGCTTTACCTCGCAATTTTTTCACAGACTGAAATATTTAGCGTTTTTGCATTTTTATATCATTTTCAATGCATGATACTTTTTATTTTGAATTTTACATTTTCAATTTTAAATGGAATACGAACGGATTAAAACAAATCTCTAAAAATATCTGTAAAAGCTTTATTCTGATTTCCTGAATCGTTGCAAAGGCTTAAAGCTTATTAAATGTCAAAAGTTAAATCGCACAGTTAATTTTATGTATTACGCGTTTCAGCCTCTTTTTGAGAACATTTGCGGGATACGAGAGTCTTGTTATTTCGTCAGATTGTCTTCGGAAACACTTCGGGTCGGCGTAAGGACCTCGCACGTACGTGTTATCGATCGTGACTGGAGGTATTAATCCCGAAGACTCCATCGAGGCTCGTCATGCTGGTCCCGGAGGGCAATTTGACATCTTGGGCCAGTAACTGGACAACGCTGCTGCACCAGGTGTCATGCAACGATACTCTTTTGGGCTGCGCCGAAGAGTGCAACATCGTTTCCGAATTCGACCACCTTTGCACGGCGATCGAGAGAGGAACATTCACCACTTCCTCGATGACGCTTTTCTGTACTCCTTGCGATTATGCGAGTTGCAACGTCAACGTGTCCTTGCTCCTCAACGGTCTCGAGAGCATTGAAGGTGTCTTTTTGTCCAGGATACCGATAAGGAATTGCAATGTCACGTCCATCGAGGAAGAAGTAAGTTCTCCTCGAGACTGTAGACGTTGAGTGTCGAAATTTTCAAGGAGGTCGGAATTTAAAATTCGCATAGTTTCAACCTGCGAGAGTTGGAAAGTAGAAAGAACACTCGGGATTAGATTAGCCAAATGTCCTGGGATTTTTAAAATCCAAAGAGTTCCAAAATAAGAAAAATCGCGGGAGGTAAAATATAAATCTTCAATCCTTCAAAATCCAATTTCTTTTCCATTTCAATTTTTCGCAGAAGTTTTCGAAAACAAAATAACTCCAATACCCAAACATCAAAAGGATGAAAAATTGAAACAAGAATCCAGGATAACATTTTTTGTTAATTTATGGATTACCAAATTACTCGAAATGTCTAAGTTTCAAATTTTGCACTCTAATTCGACGTCACTAACAGTCTGAGATCTGAACAATTTTCAACACCTTCGTTTCTCTCTCGAATTAGATCTAGTCACTTCCCCCCTCGAAGGAGCGATAAAGTTGCTCGATTTCCGTTCCGGGATGACGTGTGTGTGAAGCTCTTCATTTTGAAGACGAAGCGGCGATATTTCAAATCCGGGACGACGTTTCGAAATTGTCGCTTTCCGCTTTTGCCGCCGTAGAAATTCCAGTCGTCCATCTCAAACGTAGCGGACGTTAAATAAATATCCGGTGTTTTAGATTTTCGAGTGCTCGCCGGCCGGCAGTATCGCCGAGGACCTGGCCGTGTCCTGCTCGCACCGGTCCAGGATCGGTGGCGTGGGAACGAAGACACGCCGCTTCGACTGGAGCTTCCTGTTCGTGGCGGTGTTCATAGTCGCCGGCGGACTGGGAAACATATTGGTTTGTCTCGCAGTAGGCCTGGACAGAAAGCTTCACAATGTGACGAACTATTTCCTGCTGTCACTGGCCGTGGCCGATCTCCTCGTCAGCCTCTTCGTCATGCCTCTAGGTGCCATACCTGGTTTTCTGGGTGAGTCCTGCAGAGACTCGTTTCAACCCTGCTTGTCTTCTTAATGTTTTTTTTCCCTCTACGGTACCCAGAGCAAGAGCCGGTATTCATAATCAGATCTTACATTCGAGGCTGTCTTGAATTTATCTAAAGATGCCGCATGGAACGTTTTATTGGCTATAGGGTATCTAAAGATGATCCGCAACTTATCCCGGTATTATTTTGTGCACAAAAGCCAATAAAAAGAATTACAAACGCAAAAACTAAACTGTGTCGGTAAAAAAGATGATTGAGGGATCCTGAATCTGACTATGAGTACCGACCTAGGAGTCGCGATGAAGGCAAAATCACAGCAAAATAACTATCGAAAGTCATATTTTGATCGCGACAGAAAATTGATCTGATTATGATTTTGAAAGTTTGATTTCTATCGCGATAATTTCAACTTGGATTATTTTCGATACTCATAATTGTATGTTGGAAATTAAACATGGATAGTATGGATACACAATCTTTTTGTTAACAAAAATGCTATTAAGATAAGAATATAATTTGTGTGATAAAGTGCAACAATCAATATTCTGTCAGATTTGCCTTTTTGAGCTTTCATTTCGTATCTTGTGAATTGGAAAATTAGGGCATCAATGCTTCAAAAATCAAACATTTCTACAAACTCGTGAAATACATGATAACATCTACGAGATTTTAATTATTTTGCACGCACGAGCGACTTGCATTCTTTCGGCGAGAGTCATCGAAAAGTCAAAATACAGTCATAAAAGTGTTCAATGATATCATCTTGTCTTTCTAGAAATGATTACCTCTCGATGCTGTCTTGACTTTTAATTGGCTTTTTGTTCCTCTGAATTTTCTTGACTTGACAAAGCGAGTTTACATCGACGTGACGCAGATATTACAAAAAATATTTTGAAATTTTCCTTCCCAAGTGTTTCAAGAGGCTAGACAAACACGCGGGGACGGAATGGGGGAAAAAGTGGGAATATGTCGAGAGAAATATCTGCGGCTTTTCCGCCGGGTGCCGCGAATAATAGGCGCACAGTGGAACAGTGCGTATTAGTGGCGCACCGGAGCAGAGTTTTAGAAGGACCTGCGTAGCTACGCGCGCGATCGGATTACGCTCGTAACATAATCCGTGGCTTAAGACATCGTGGTGCAGTGGAACAATGTGGAAACGGGAGACGACACGCGCGAAAGGGCCGCTTGCGCTCTTCCTCTTTCTCCTCCGATCTCGTGTTCTCCACTACGGGGCTTCTCGGGCAATCGCGTAAATTGCCCGGTGATTAATATTAATTGAATCCAAAACTGTATCACCGCTTACAAAACTTAGCCGTTAATTTCAAAGTTACGAACTGAAGATGAATTGTTAACCGCGAGACGTACAGCGTGATTCAGAAGCATTTGTACAGACTCCGGGGGTGAGTTCTCCATAGTCAAGAAAAAGTGTCACGCACAGGAGAGCCCCCTATTACGAGATAGGCTCCTAATACGAGACAGCGAGGTTTCTGCTAAATTAATAGACATCGTCTGTTGGTTCCAGCACGAATTTATTGTCCCTAGAGTGAAGAAAGTTAGATGCGTGTAATTATTGCGCAAAAAGATTTGTAAAGTTAAACGTTGAAAACCCGCCGTCTCATTTTAAGAGTCTATCTCATAACAGAGGACTGTATGTCCGGGAATACCTGGTTTACGAAAGTTATAAATTATAACTCATAATCTCCAAATATAAAAATCCAAGTCAAGTCTAACAATCAAGTGTTCTTTTGGATTCGAGTAATACTAAAAAAATAATAATCGATTGTACTTGCAGGAAGATTTCGTATCTATGTGGAGAACCCACCTCCAAGATTCGTACAAGCATTTCCGAATCACCCTGTAAATACGTACGTACGTATCAACCGATGTAATCTGTTAATTAACGCCCAAGAGTCGTCTCATCAGTCAAGAATGGGCCGTCGATTAAGGGATGATCTTAGCAGATAAATTTATGCTAAAGTACAGACGAATCTCCTTCCTCCTACGAACAATCGGCCGGCCCGCCCTCCTCGCCGCTGCCATTGTCGAGGGACGACTTTATCCCGCGAGTTTTCGCGTCACGTGCCTGTGCCCCATTCTTCACGCGAAAACGCGCCGACGACACGCGAGGCATTAGCGGATTCATCGTCGCGGCTCGTTTATCTCGCGAACGAGACAGCTTTTGCTCCGCGACCTGAAAGGAGTAATTTCCAGGCGCGCATCTAGGTCCGGGGAACTTAAAATCCGGAACGGCGACAACAACGCGCCATTCGATTCCATCAAGTCGTTAATATGAAACTCCATTGAAGCATCTAGCATACCCATTTCCTCCGGCTTCTTAGACTGTCGGGTCTAATGCCGTTTGAAATAAAAGCGCTCGTATTTTCCAGCTCCGACATTTCGATATTTCGCAGTTCGCGGGACTCGCGATGTTTCCTCCGGTTGTTTCGACGTGGGGAAAAAAATGTTTGCGGCCGATGTCACGGCCCACCCTCAGGTGAAATCGCCGAATCTCGTATCGTTACGGGCCAGGCGACCGAGCTTTCGAGCTTTCTCGCTTTCAAATTTTGCAACACAGGACTTAAATCCGGCTTTGAAACTTTACGAATAAACTTTACTTCACTAACTAATAAATGTAAAATTTTCAAGTTTGTGACGTCCAACGTGAGTTTCTGATTGTATTAGTCTCGTAGCGAATTTGGTTGCTTGCACTGAGTGCACAGTAAGACTTCATAGTCACTTCTTATATTTAAGGATCGTCTTACTTCTTGAAATATTTCTTATCCCGAAAAACGATTCGTACAGGTCAATTTTTTTTGCTAAATAGTTTTTCAATGTATATTCAAGACAAACTTAAATGTAAGAATTGACTAACAAGCCTTAGTGTGCACTCAGTGCGCACTAGTGCGAGCAACCGAATTCGCTGTCGGTAATTCCTTAAAACCTAATTACAACGTGCTCTTTGCGTCTAGAAACATTTTGTTTAATACAAGCAAATCGAAACGCTTGAAAACTTTGTCGACAATGTACGATCGTGTAATGTACAATTTACCAACGTGCATACATTTTTTAAACGTTGGTTATTTATTGGCTACAGAATAGAATGTTTCTAGACAAGCAAGGAGCACATTGTAGATTAGGCTTACCCAGATAGCACAAGACACTCCTATGAACATTTTAAAAATATTCTTCAAGAATATTTAAAATATTCCATAGGTCATTCTTATACATTTATCTTATGTTCGTGAAACATTCGATTGACACTACTATAAATCTTTTTCGAATGTGAATAGAATAATCTATCGAACATGGCGTTCACAAGTTTCACTGCCTTTTGCATACGATAAGTGTATTACACAATAAACAATTTGCAATACATAAACTCGATGAATATTACAACGTTATTCTGAACGAATATTCCAAAGACATTCTCGGCGAATATTCTAAAAACATTCTTCTTTGTTCTGAATATACGATTTCTAATTGTAACAATCTATGTGTATTTATAGAATTTTCGATTGGAATATTCTGAAATTAAGAATATTTGCACTCCAGAAGAATATTCATAGAACTGTGTGTTCTATCTAGGTAATAGTTCAAATATACAGGGTGTCTGATACGGGAGGACCCCTACAAAACATGGTGGTAGATTGAATCAGACTAAGAAGAAAAGTCATATACCATTTTACAAAATTCGCAATAGTTATCGAATAATTTATTGAAATGTCTGAACGAATGAGCGCGTAAGCGCGTTTTCCTTTGGTAAGGTTAGGTTAGATTAAGTTTGTTCTATCTGATTGGCTCGTTGTACAGTCGCAGTCGCAGGAATAGGATGCGAGGTCTACAACGCAAGTCTTAGAGTCGTAGTCGTAAGAATAGTCGACTATGATTGGTTAATTCTTATGGGTCTGACTGAATTGACCAATTACAGTCGATTATTCTTACGACTGCGATTCTGCGACTGTCGTTGTGGACCCCGCAGAATTGGACCGACTTGCACGATTGCGACGACCATCTTGCGACCGGAAACTAACCTCTCAAGCGACCACCGATATGGCTCTACGACCGTATCCTACGACTTTACGACTTCTATGTAGACGAGGCTTTACGTCTCGTGTCGATCATCGCTCGTACTTACCGCTCGCGCCCGCCCCTCGCGTACCTACCGGGCCCGGCCCACCGCTCTCTGCGCGCTCATTCGCTCAGACGTTTCAATAAATTATTCGATAACTATTGCGAATTTTGTAAAATGGTACATGACTTTTCTTCTTAGTCTGACATAATCTACCACCATTTTTCGTAGGGGTCCTCTTGTGCCAGACACCCTGTATAAAATAATCACGCAGCAATTAGCAACACGCTAAAAGTAAAAATAAATTCCCGAAATTAAAGGCGAAAATATTAAAGTCAACTGTGCATTGGCATTTCTTTATTTCGTCCGACGCGATTCGCAGCCGTCGCGTAAAAAATAATTCATTTCACATTTTGCACGACAAAGTATCTTGTTGCACAATGCGTTAAACATTGGCGTTAAAAATTAGTAAGCAAGGATTAGATTGACGGTATTACATTTAATAATTCTCGCCGTCCTTGATCCTATTACGAGGCGCCGTGATTATGGCGCTAATTAATTCGCGTTTCGACTGAAATTGCTGCGAGCAACGAAGCACGCCGTATGGCGATTAAGTACTTTCGAGTGTCCAATCTACGCCGGCTCGATGACAGCCTACAATTATCTTGACGCCTATCCATTATAAATCGCCCTGAAATTCGTCTCGAGTGCGTTCTCAGACTTTGCGAACGATGTGATTGCAAAGATTTTAACTGTTAATCTCCAGCTGTTTATAAACGATCTAGCTATAAGATAGAACAAACGACGTAGCGCCGGAAAAATTTCAAGGCGACCGCTGATGTGTAAAATCGCAAAACAGGATGCGACGGGACGATATAAATGTTAAATACTTTTTAAAGGTATTCGTCGAAATTATTTATCTCCATTTTATTGCAATATTTTATCGTTATTGATCGCGCTGATATTTTAATGTTTAATTAACCATTGTGATGAAATAGCGTCGAGGCGTCGTCAATATTTCAGGTGGGACAAACGTGCTGAAATCATCGGGGGCGTGAAGCGCGCGCCATTTTCGGGCTCGCTCGTTACACTCGTTAAGTTGCGCGGTTCATTTCCGACGTTTGTTTTCATATTTTCGCGAATATATATGCCGCGAAAACGGCAGAAAGTGCATTGCGGGCACGTACAGCGGCGGCGGTTCAACCCGGCGCGTATGCACCTTGTTACGGGGATGCGCATCGGCGCGTAACGCGGCCTTTGTGGCTGAAAATTGGCAAACTCGCCGCCTCGGAGCTATGCGAATATTTCGTATTCAGCGGCATTCGCGCCTTCACGCGCGAACTATCGGCTACTCCCATTCGCATTCCAATTCTTTCCTCGCGCATTTCCGGGGAAGCCCGCGAAGTTTCCGCCGCTAACTTCTCAAATTGACAAAAGAATGGGAGGAAATATTGTATACGCGCGGGATTAGCAACGGTAACAACAATCGAAACGTCCCTTCGCATAAATCGCTGGCGCAGTATCGATAATGGAGATTGCCTTTCTTTTTAACTCCTTGGATCTTATCTTCAGGCGAATTTTTTCCTTGCGTTCAAATGATTTCCCCAAATTTCACGTGCGCTTCATCTTTTATTCTTGTCCCGAAGTTTGCAAGAAAAATAAAATCTTAATCTCTATTGTCGCGTTGCATTTGGACATGTTTCCCGCTAAACAATGGTAAATTCGAGTCTGCCGGCGCAGATATTCGCGCGACACGATATCCGCGACATGTAATTATTATAAATGTAATTCGCGATGTATACTTATCATTTTAATTTTAATCGCCACTCGAATCCCCAGTCAAATATTGAACATGTAAAATGTTATATTGAAGGTCCGCGCTCGCCGATCCGTGTCACCTTGAACGTCGACATTTACAATTTTCTATGAACCCGGGAGGGTTTTTTTTAATTTTATTTTATTTACCACCCTCGCGCTTGCCCCTCTCGTTTTTCTCGCATGTATTTAGGCCTTTATTGCAGTGTGTCTGCTCATCAAGCCGTGCTTTAATCTGTTACTAATGAAATTCCTCGCAACGTAGTCTCCGAGGAGATCTTAATATAATGCGACTATGCAAATTTTTGGGGTTACTATGCGTCCTCAGACATTCTGCGCTTTTCGCCTTAATTCTCACAACGAGTGCAGCGCACTACGCCAAGAGACGGCGGATTAAGTTGATTATTTTAATTGGATTAGTATCCATGCCGGTGGATTAAAGGAAGAAACCACGCTTTGAAGTATTCGCGACGCCTCGTTCGTTCGACTCGTTAAACGTCACTCATTCCGAGCTACGGTTACAGCACTGGGATCTGCATAATGGGAAATCCGACGCGGTAAAAATCGGGACACGTGTGAAACGAATTGACAAAATTACCGAGGCCGTTGCTCGCAGTGTATCGCGGGATTATTTTCAATCCGTGACTGAGAAGGCGCAATTAATTATAGACTCGTATACATAAATCGTTATTGACTTTATCGGATCTTCGTCGTTTCGCAAATCGCTGTTTGAACAATCCATCATCATGCGGTATAATCGTTGAACGTTTATTTAATCCCTAGGATAACATTGAGTGACTGCATACGAAGTGATGCATTCCGTTGCATTCCGTAAGTTTCGTTCTTGACTCTCATTGAGTAAACGTTCGCCGATAATCAAATGTTACGTGTCGAGCGATATGCTTTGCTTAGCGGAAAGTACAGAGGAAGGATTCCGCGAAGCGCTCACGAGTTCCTCAGACGTGAGAAAGAGGTGCGTACACATATTTATTCGTCCCGCCTTTCGATCGGGGAGGCAAATAAATAGATAATCGATATGAAATGAATCGTCGAATCGCGTGCCGTTCCGGAAAATTATAAATTTTCGCAAAGCAGCAGACGCGTCCGGATCCGACTTCCGAAATCGCGGTCATTAATCAAATCAGCTATGAACACAGCCCCAAAGCGTTCCAGACGTATCGGCGGCTTCGAGTTTTCGCAAATCTTTGAAGCGACAAAAATACACCGGCGGCTCGGGGAACCTGCGCGTGGAAAGTGACGGTTTGTGTAACGCATTTCCGACATTTGACGTCGTTTGATGTGGCCCATTCATCGCGGGGATGCACCGTACGTTCCCGCGCGTCCTCCAGCCAACGGCACACGATAATATGTTTCCTACTGGATTACTTACGAGAACCAATAAGGATAGAGAGTTTCAGATCAGGTGACTTAAAGCTCAAGCCTGATTGGTTTTCGTAAGCGATCCACTAAGAAAAACCCATACAGCACGCGCGTCTAAAAGACATCTTTAAAACATCTTTAAGTCGTCTTTTAGACATACGTGCTGTATGAGAATAGTATCGTGTGCCGTTGGCTTAAGTCTCTATCCACGCTCATCTCTGGTCCGTTTTCTCGTTACCGTCCCTTGGAAAAAGTAGCGCATCACCAAAAACGCCGAACAAAAGTCAAAGTGCCCGGAATAATGTGTTCTCCAACTAAATCCTTTCCCTCCGCGTCTCAATAGGGAGAGAGAATTCGTAGAAAGGAAACCATACAATTTTCACTATTAATTCATTCTCCCTTCTGCCGTTTTTCGCGCGCGCGTGTATGGGCTAGTCCGCGAAAAAGCAAAAATTTATGTAAACTACATTACCCAGCCATAAATCTACAAGAAAGGCAGAATGTTATTGAATAGACGTAAACTCTGATCAATCGTTATCTCAATTAATAACTTCAAATATTACTTTAATCACGAATTATTTAATATTTTGCCCGATATTTTAATAATTCAAACGTACGACTGAAATTTGAATACAGCTCAAATTTCCCTCTACTAGACTTTTAATCAATGTTTCCTAATTAAAACTTGAAAAATGATGTTATTTCACATTCGTTGCTCCATGCAGATTGTACACGTGCGAGATTCGCCGATATCTTTCCGCAGATTAAACATTAAGAATATAAATAGACGACGGATAATATCTTTATTTCTCGTGTAATTTCAAGCGTATTTTCCTTTCGAAGGGTGTGCAAGAAGTTTACTTAAAGCTGAAAATTATCGCACACAGAAAATGCACAATTACAACTGTAACAAAATTGTCTAGAAATGTGACAATTTCGAAGTAAGTCGCTCAACTTTCGCTCGAAAGACAGACAGTCCAGTACAAGAAAAACTATCTTTCAAAGAAAAGTTAAGTAATCTTATACGAATGTATAAACTTATCCGTATTTATAACCTATGCGGTTTTCCTCTTACGAGAAAGTCTTATACCGCGCGTCCCTCTAGCGAGAACATTCCGGACCACTTCACTTTTGTTCACCATGTGATTAGACTAATCTAGTAAGGTGGATGATAGAAATGTAGTTAAATTTACTATTATTGCGATTGCATTTACTATATAAAAATAATTAACCAATTTTTCTATTTATTACCCGGATATTTTGACAGAATAATAGTTAAAAGCTTCTATTTTATAGTAAATGCTTTAAATAGTCGGCATCGCTGTGTCTATATGGTTGCTATTACCAATATTACAGTAATAATTACTATAAAACGATATTCCTGGCTATAATAATTATTTTACTATGCAATTATATGTAGTTTCAAATACTACATCTTTTTCTATCAGTGTAGGGTGACCGCGGCAGGTAAATGCCCGTCCTCGCTCCTTAGTCTTGACACCCTAGCTTCTCGTCTTTTCGAATTTTCAGGGTATTGGCCGTTCGGCGTGGTATGGTGCAACGTATACGTGACATGCGACGTGCTCGCGTGCTCGGCGAGTATAATGCACATGTGCTTCATCTCCCTGGGCCGTTACCTGGGTATCCGTAATCCGCTCAGGACACGTCACACATCCACGAAACGAATGGTGGGCTTCAAGATCGCCGCGGTCTGGCTACTAGCCATGCTGGTCTCGAGCTCCATCACGGTGTTAGGTAAATTACCCCCCTATCTCCCCGTCCCCCTTCGTATCATCGGTGGCTATCTACGGCGGCCACCCCCGCCGCGGTTAGAGAGCCCCTCTAATGTGGGCCAGCACGTATCTCGTAAAACGGGCAAGTGCGAGCGCGATGAAAACGCGTAGAATCGGCAAACAATCTCCCTGCCCAGATGAAACATATTCGGGAAACGGAAACTGGACCGCCGCGGCCTCGCGTTTGCTCGCGCTCGTAGAATATACAATTCCCTTTATTCCGACCAACTCTGTTCTAGGATGAATCGTCCCGTCGTGTTTATCTAGCGTATTAAACTTTACGGGGACGGCGCGTCTTCATTATGGCGGCTGATTAATAATGGGGCGCTTTATTGGACCTCTCATTTCTTTATAAGCTGTCAAACGGGCGCGCCGCTCGTTCGAACATTTCGGGGCAAATTAAATCTCATATCCCGGCGAAAACTTCCCGAAAGAGCTAACTATTTTATGAGAAGCTGCATCGAGCCTCTCGCGGAAAATTTAAATCCTAAACCGATTATGCATATTAGTGAACGAGTTTTCTGACCTAATAGATATTTTCCACTTGCCACTTAAGCGCAAATTAATTAAGCAACTTCAATAATCGCAGCGTACGTTTATCTCTACATTCTCCACCGTGTATCTGTTTTACATTTTCTTGTTACGCTAATTTCTGTATATTCTTAATGATCTCTGCCGATTTTGAAGTAGCAAATCGCGCAGCAAAAGAATCTTCGCGATTGCGAAACCGTTCATTTTCGAAAATTGCGAGAAAGTCAAGGTGAGAAGATACGAGCGGTACCTCGACAGATCGATAGAGGACCCCGCGTTTTTATGAGCCGATAATTTTCACTGTATTCTCGCGAGATGAGAAGCGAAAAAGCGTGACGACGCTGCGCTGCTTTATCGGCATAATACACATTTATCAAGGCTCTCGATGGCCGCCCTAATCGATAATAGAGAGTAACCTCCTACCTCTTTTTCATCTCTTGTAATGCAAATAGCCGAATGGAAATTCTAATTAGGCGAGTTATACTAAATTTCTCGGAATTTACGTAATTTCACGTTTATTCCCTCGGAGATCGATTGCGCAAAGTTAGATCGAGGGAGTTCAGATTCGAAGTCATTCTTGAAAATAACTTCCCTTTGGCACAGGCGTATCGTTACCATTTTAAAACAAACTTCCGAAAACCCAATTACCACTTGCGAGCACTCTCTCGGATCAACTTTTACCGGGGCAAAATCCGTTCCAATTAGCGGGACGTCCCGTAAGATGTAAAACAACGGTTGCGAGATGACGATTCGAGGGTATGCCGCGCATTTCGGGAGGAGATCCCGGGGAGCTTGACGGCTAATCGAAAGCCTCAATCGACAGCTAATTAGAGAGGAGGATAGGCGCGACGAGATCTCGACGGTTGTTGTTTCAGGCGTAATTAATCCCTCGAACATCATGCCGCGGCCAGGGATATGCGTCATCAATAACCGGGCGTTCTTCGTGTTCGGCTCCCTGATTGCCTTCTACATTCCCATGATCGTCATGGTGGCGACGTACGTCCTGACGGTGCAGCTGCTGCGCAAGAAGGCCCGATTCGCGGCCGAGAATCCGGAGGGCGATCAGTTTCGTCGGCTGGGCGGCAGATACGCGTCCACAAAAACGACATCATCGACAGCCTCGTCGTCTAACGCGGCAGCCGCGGCCATCGCCGTGAGATCGTCGGCATCCACGGCAAGACAGATTCGCGCCTCCGGCTGCAGCGCGGAAATGGACAGGTGAGCGTTGGACTCTTTTCAAAATCATCTCTCCCCCAAAAATTCTGTACGAGACAATTTCACTCTTCGTTATTGCTTTTGCTCCCCGTAGAGGAAATCATCCCCTGGCCCGCCGTTAAGCCTCGTGTCCACGATCCAAGAACCGTGTCCAAGTTCTGGCTCCGAAACATGCGTGGCCAATCAACTTGTAGCTTTGCCGTAAAGGATGCAAGTTTCTTGGAACTGCAGCTTAGACACAGTTCTTGGATAGTGGACACGAGGCCTCGCGAGTTCGGAAACACCTTCTGTGTGCCGTTGTCGTTGTAGTTTTGTAAATTATATTATTTATATCGGGTGTTTTGTATCTAAATTAAATTGCGGTGTGAAATATATGTAATTTTGTACGCAAGTTATATGCATAAACTACAATTGCCGTGAGAACAGAACTACACAAAGGTGAATGTGAAAACGGAATGTAAATTTTACAACCTAGATTGAGCGCGATTGTATTCCTCAATATTTCTTCATTAATTTATTGAAAGAAGCTAGTCATAGTTATGAAGAAGTGAAAAAAAATTGGAGCCATGCGGCAATTTATATGTATACAAGTCGTTTATCGAATTCCGTTTCTGTAGCGCAGCTTTATGCAAGGTAGATCGCGCATGCAACACCCCTGATATCAATGCGAAGCGACGATCCACGAGTCTATGCATCTTAAATCAAGCGTCGCGACGCAACGGCCAGTCCGGGGCCGCGAATTAATGTGATCCCAACTTTCTTCATCAACGCGTCAATTTTTAAACTCTCAACAATCTGCGCACGAAATCGACAACGTTGTCATGTTATCGCTGTCGCAAAATAAACAAACAGAATAATATAAACAATGCAGTCTGTATCTCTGTAGAATATATCGTGAAACATAGAGAAAATAAAAATGTTTTATATAAAAAACATTGATTATAAAAAAGTTTTTGCCATAAAAATAAAAGTTCGTCATAAATTATTTCATATTATAATATAAAAAGTTTCATTTAATTAAAATAATGGCGCAAGTTAACATAGAGAGAAAGCGAAATATTTATTTCATTTTCTCCTCGCGATGCTAATTAATTGCAATTATAATCTTTTCGTGTAGAAAATTGAGATCAGTTGCGAATAAAGTAAGGGAAACGTTTGTTCCCTAAGAACAAACACGCGAGTGGCTTGTGGGCGGATTTAAAAGGTCTAATTGTTGAACAGCGACAAATGCGGAGGCGTGAGAAAGGTCCTGCCGCATTTGAAGTTAGCAGCGAACGGCGCCGGGAGTCCCGCCGCAGGATCTCGGCTCAAGTCGAAAGTGGATCAGGCGACCCAAACGCCGGAGAACATCGCACGCGAGACACGGAATTTCACCCTCAGGGCCCTGAAGCTTCAATTGAACGTCACGCCAACCACGCTGAACCTCAGGTACAGCCTCCCCCCCCCCCGGAGGAATTTGTACATTAAAAATTCCGCGTGCTTGAAAATCGAACGTTCTTCAAGGTTTCTGGCGGGTCGCACGAAAAAGAGATCCCTATCCGCGAACGCGGTCGCGACCGAGCAGAAGGCCAGCAAGGTCCTGGGACTGGTGTTCTTCACGTTCGTGTTGTGCTGGGCGCCGTTCTTCCTGCTTAACATCTTCTTCGCCGCGTGTCCCCGGTGTCCCGTGCCGAGACACGTGGTGGACACGTTCCTCTGGCTGGGCTACGTGTCCTCGACAATCAATCCGATCATCTACACCATCTTCAACCGCACCTTTCGAGCCGCGTTCATTCGCTTGCTGAAGTGCAAGTGTTCGAGGTAACGCGACTGTACTTCTCCTTTTATATCAAGTGTTGCCGCGGTCTTAATAAACGCAGCTTAATTTTATTGTTTAATTACATCTTCTTGCGATACAATTCTCAGAAGTGTCGCTCGATCCTTCGATTTTCCGCGATCAAATTTTTCTCATAAGTGAACCTCAGAAAGGCCTGACGGGCATTGTTTACAGCTTCAAAACAAGTGTGTTGTACAAATTTCCTTCATAAGCGCGGAGGAGAAAAATAAATTGAATAGAAACGTCACAATCCTCTTAGGTCTACGAGGCCCTCGAGATATCGCTCGGTCACGGGAAGCGGAAGGGGGGCGGTGGGCCTGTGCACGTCGGGTGCCCTTCCACTGGCCATCAGTCTTCAAGGTACCCCCTTGCTAACGCCAACGCCGAATCCTGCAACGACGCCGGCGTCGGGAAGCTCGTTTGTCACGATGATGCACCGAACACCGAGCTCCCTGTACCAGGACACCTTCTTGATTCACGAACGCGATCGGGACGGTCATTAAATCTTCATCGATAACACGTGAGATCGCGCTGCACAACGCGATTTTTGCTCCTCCACGAAAGCAGGCGGTCTTAATTGAAAAATCAATGTACATAGAATGTAAATAAAGTTTGTTCTGTAAGATAACTGCGACATCGTTCGTTACTCGGAAACTATTCGCGATATTTCGGCTCGCAGATACTAATTTCGCTTTCTTAAGTCGACTATCTAATTAATTAAATTTTCTGATTAAGATCAACCAGCAAGTTAGAAGGGAACTTTAAGTTTGTTGTGCAGCGTTATCGATATCAGGAAGATCCACATGAAATAATTTTCCGTTGGCGAATTCTCAAAGTTGCTTAATGACTATCTGTTGTAGAAATCGAATTTAGGTGTACATGTATGATACCAAATAAAATAATACTACTATTTTAGCGCGAGCTCCATCATTTTCTTTCCGCAAATCGAAATTCTGAATCTTTTAAATTTGGTACAAGGTATGTAGCAGAAATCACGAACTTCTTTTTACGTGTAGATAAATGTGTCTTCGCAATACATCAAGCTCATGTTCGTGGCTTTGCTGAGCCAAAACGTGCGGGGGATAAAGTGATACTTTTTTCTGAGCAATGAGAGTATAACGTGGTTACTGTTGCGTTTCATTGACTACATTTATGACATTTACGGAAACAAATTGTAATCTTTCATATCCCACCTATTATTTCTATGTTTATGTTAGCGAGAGTTTAATTTATGCAATTTTTATTATATATTTTTCTATTGAAAAGAATAAATTGTAACAAGTAGCGATGAAATCGAGCCCGTATTGCCGCAAAATTTAATATTAGGATGTACTTTACATTTAGGGAGATATATTTTTATTAGAAAAAATACGGATCTATTTCGCATGTCGTGTGTAAAAATACGTCTCATAAGATTTGCTAAAGTGGCATTTTTAAATGATACGTTAAGTAATTAAAAAGATATGTAATGTACACTACGTACAGTATTGGAGCTGCCATCTAATAAAATTTCTCGGAGACAGGAATTTGTCGTTTATTGGTAATTTAACTTACCCTTTACTTTATCAATCTTTCGCCAATAAAAATAATCAGCAATCGATATACGAACTATACGTAGTCATCCAGATGATTCGCTCAAACTTGACCGGAAATAAACGTATTTTTAAATAACTATGCAATAGTTTGTACTGCATATGAAGACGCTTGAGGTGCAATTGAAAAGATTTGTGAGTCGTTCGTTCATTTGTAATCAATTAATTATTTTTCAACCCGGTATTTAACCGGAATAGATGAATTAAAAAGTTTTCATATAAAATATTGTTTGTATTTTGTACGAAGAATTATAAAGTGTGATTAAGAAGGTGTGTGAGTGATCCAGATCATTTTAATTAAATATTTATTAATTCGGAAGATAGCTGAAATTTAGTTAGTCTTGTCGAAAGTAAGAAATATAAAATTCCACCGGTAGTTTCCCTTCCATAACATTTAATAGTTTAAGGTATAAGAAAAAAATTCTATCAGTTATAGTCAAATAATATATTAGTTGTTTGTAATTTCTCACTGGCGAAGCAAATATCAGTCATGTGCAAACACATATGTATAATACACAGGGTGAATATTAATCGATGTACCGGCATTTTACCACAGGAGGTGGATTACCAACCGTAATGTAGCCAACCCTGGAAAAACTGGAAAACATATCTCGTTATATACATGTGTCTCAATCATATCTAATTGCGTCTCGAGAGATATAATTAAATATAATTAGATATAATTAGATATAGGTAACGAGATATGGTTTCCAGTTTTTCCAGGGTTGGCCGCAGTCGCGAACGGTAATCCATCTCCTATGGTAAAAGATTGGTGCGCCCATCAATATTCACCCTGTATATCTTAAAAAGAGACCAGCTTGATTGCATAAGAGGCCCTCCACCATCCCCGCCGAATTCTTCTCGGCGGTCCTCTTTTCATTGCAATAATTGTGTTCTTACATTTTGTCATTTAATTAATTTTTTTTGCAATTTAATTTGTAGTATATACAAAAATATAAAAGGGAGAATAGGTTGCACAGTAAAATTGCTAACATAATGTAAATAAAAATACTTGCAATATTTCTTCATGACATAAACTTACATAGAAACATGTGATATGCATACAATAATATATAACTCTTGCAATGTAGAACATTAATGAAAAATGTTATACAATGCTACGCATGTAGTTGTGCCGATTGTGCAACATTTTTTATTAACGTGCAAACAAAAAATTAAATTGTATTGTATTTCTAACGTTATTATTATATATGCATTTAAAAAATCTATTTTAATAAAAATAATGACAAATACAATTATATTTAATATTATTAAATTATTATATGTAATAATATATGTAATAATGTTAAAGTTATTGCAATTACATTCCAGTTACAATGTTATCTAGCTTCTTAATTATCGAGTTATGTCCTCCTGCCACTGCCTACCCGAAACCTTACCTACCCGTATAATACTTAACAATTAAAAGTCGATCGGATTAACCATTACAGAGATTCAATAATCTGAGGGCCTCTCAACTCGCGTACTCGCGTAAAAATACACGGTCGGTCTTGCGCACGCGGTTTTCGCTACGCTTATCCTACTTGGCGCGAGACACTACCGTGTCTCTTGATACATTATATTTTTTTACCCGCGTTTCAACTTAATAAACCTACGAGAGTCTCATTAAAATCGCGATGCGACTTAGAAAAGATCCAATTTGGGATTATACGCCCGCAATTGGGATTTAATTGGGATCTTATCTCGCACATGTCCGAGAATATACATATAAAGAAGGAACCGAGGGGGAAACCGCTGAGGGCATTGTGGTGTACAGATTTGCGGCTGGACATTACTAGGCATTTTTGGGACATTAGGCCTTGCTGGAGCATTATAAAAATATAATAAGATAAACTAAGATATATAAGATATATATAATAAGATATACTAAGATAATAAGAGAAAATAAGATAATAAGATAAAGTAATGCCCACTGGGCATTAGTGGCCATTGGTGTACAAGATTTTGGTCAGCGGTTTCCCCTCGGAAGAAACCCACCCGAATTTTAACAAATCAAATGAAATCAAATTATTTCGTCCACTCTGATGGTGGCCATGTTGACCTTTTACCCCGTCTTATTCCCGTCTTCCATCGTTGGGCCAGATTGGACATACCTTTCGTTGTTCCTGGCCACAATGTCTGGTCATTTTGATCAGAGATCAGGAAGGAAGAAAACACCTTCCATAGTCGGTTTGTTATCGTCACCGACAGATATTATTATACGTACGACTTGAATTAAATGTGAGCGACGATCGTATCGAAAAATACACGACTACGAGGCGTTAATTAAAAAAGAATTTTAATTCGAAAAATGTACTGCATAAAACAAATTAAATATATTTCTACTTCAGTCATTTACTCGAGAATATTGACTGTTTCTTCGTGACTCGATATTTGAATTCCCAATTCAAGTCTATACACAGAAAACATCTATATGCAGGAAACATTGTACTTCGCGTTATATTAATTTTAATTATATTTCGCGATAAATCAACATTTCTAATATGGATGAAAATAAAAAAATACTAACATCTTGGAAATGTTTTTTAAAAGCCGATCGCGAAAATCGAATGCAAAAATCGATCGCGAATGTATGAAGATGCGTATAATTATGCATGTTGTTCATGCGTGACACACCTTGAAGATGTATAACGAGATACATATTCCCTATCTAAAAAAGGCGTTGCGAGTTCATTGTTGTCGCTTTTCCGCGATGCCGATTGGCTCTCTCGAAACTCGATTTCGATCTTGTTGCGAGTCGATTCTCTTCGACTCGCGGTTTTGACAGTTTGCATTTAAGAGGGTTATTTTTACAGTTTATGTGTCGATCTCGTTGCGAGTCGTTCACTTTGACTTGCGGTTTCGACAGTTTGTATTTAAGAGGGTTATTTTGACAGTTTATGTAATATATATAATGTGGAAGAATAATGGCGCGCGCGAAGCGCGCGCTTATGTTGTTCTAGATTGTTAAAAAAACAGCCGATAGAAAAAAAAGATGTATTCATAACACTAAGACACTGACGGATTTTCGATAGTTCTACGAGTTCTAAACTATTTTTCGTGTAGTTCTGAACACATTTATTCATTTTCCAAAGAATTTTAGGCAGTGGCAAGTCTCCGTTACTTTGTAAAAATTCATAATCCCCGAAAAATCGATTTTTAAGCAGATAAGTGTTTTCTGCTGATCGGAAAGTCATAGTGACGGTTCTTCTAAAATATTTCTCGTATAGTTTTGAAGATATTTATTAATTTTGCGAAGAGTTCTAGGCAGTGGCGAGTCTCCGTTACTTTGTAAAAATTCATAATCCCCGAAAAATCCATTTCTAAGCAGTAACGGTACAAAGTACAAAGTAACGGAGACTTGCCACTGTCTAAAACTCTTTTGAAAATGAATAAATATATTCAAAACTATAGG
>NW_011967163.1:919584-923006 GCF_000949405.1 Vollenhovia emeryi | reverse complement strand
ATAGGGTGGTCTAAAAGTCCCGGAACGGTTGAATATCCCGAGAAATTGTGGGTGGATCAGAAAACGGAAAAATACGTATTTCCTATTTTTGAAAGAGCTATCGAATGATACCAAAATTGACCCCCCGCCCCACCCACAGGGGTGGGGGTGGGGGGTCAATTTTGGTATCATTCGATAGCTCTTTCAAAAATAGGAAATACGTATTTTTCCGTTTTCCGATCCAGTCACAATTTCTCGGGATATTCAACCGTTCCGGGACTTTTAGACCACCCTGTATATTTTTTTAAGTTCCTTTGAAACAATCACCAAGTTTTTTTTTAAATTCAAAATATCACTGATGATCACTCTGATTAATAATAGTTATTTCGAAATTGTTAAATAAAATATTAAAAACCATTTGTAAAATGAAGCACATTTATAAATCATATATTTTGTTATGTTTGTAACAGAGCTACGCGAGATGGCTAATTGCAAGATTTGTATTCTCATCGCGTTGCTACCGCAGTTGCTCTACACGCTAGTACAAGGACAGCAATCTCCGTGTCCACAATATTTCACATACATAACTAAACCCGGAACAAACGAAACAATAGGACATATCGAAATTCAATCTCCACCCAAAACTGATGAAATTCATATGAGAGTGACCTTAAAAGTCGCCGCTGAATTGCCTACGGTAAGAATATTTTTTTCACATTATTAATATTAGGAAAGAAATTTGCACGCATAAAGTAACCGTTAATGCAGAGAATTTTTTATAAATTTTAACACATGGAATATTTAATCAGAAAGTTAAATTTTTTCTCTAAAGTATTTTTAGAACAAAATTTAATTAAACAAATGTCTCAAAGAAAAAAAGTCTTTTTAAAGCGTATTCTAAAAGAAAGAATATATACTTGCAAATGACCAAAATATAATTTAAAGTAATTTTTTTTAAGAGAAGATATTTATTCCTGTATATTTTAAGAGTGGTTAAAAATGGACGATTAAGAAATAATTTAAAAATTAGTTTAAAATTTTTTGATCTGGTAAGACTTTTTACTAATAAATGGAAGTATCTTAATCATGAACGTGTTTTAGAGATACGTCGGTCGACTGGAATTGGCACGATCGAAAGAGGAATCTGCTCAAGCTGTTCAACAGGGCAGGCATTTGTCGTATCACATTCATTTTCCTTTACGCGACCCGATTCCGACATTGTCTGGGATGTGGTTCAACGGTGCACAATATTGCTCGGGTTCCAATCGTAAGTTTTTTTTTATAAAATAAATGTCACATGTTTGATGATAAAAGGAACAACAATTACAGACTTATATTCTTTCGAGTCATAAATTAGTTCTTTCTTATTTTGTATCTAATTATACGTAATTTGCAATTAACAATAAGACGGCAAAGATAAATTGGAAGGTAAAGTTCATTAACCCTGCTGTCAATAATCGGAATTCACAACGTCCAATATCCGGGTGTCAGGGTGCCCGGTACACTATAATGCATACATATAAACGCAGGAAGACTAAGAAATTTTGTATGCACGCGAAAATGCTGTTTGCGACGAGTATGCAACCACAGAATGCGTAAAGAATGTAAGAAATAAATAATAATTATTTTTCTTCGTATAGACATTTGTTTTTATTCGTTTGATCACCCCTGTAATCATATAGCATTGTAAATTCTTTTTTATATTATATATTTGATAATTGTTCGTAAATCTTATGTATTTCTGCAGGTGGGCACTCGAAATTTTCATACTCTATAAAACGTGCGGCTTGAACAGCATTTTACGTTTTGTTTCAGCAACGGGGAGTATTATAACTACTATCACGTTGGAACATACTCTGTATCTACCGAATTTCGCGCCGAATCCGAATGTAAATCTGAGACCGACACCGATACCACCGCGTCAACACAACACTCAGAAGAACCCCTTTACCACCGGCGTCACTCTTTCCGAAGAAGAAATTAACAAGAACGTATTCTTGCGTCCGGGTCCGAGCCAATCACCCCCACGATACACTAACATATTTCTTAACAACAACAGTAACATATTCCGGCCGACAACCCCGGTTATACTAACCCGAAAAATCAATAGCAATAGTAATACCAACAAAAATATGTTTTTCACGCCGTTTTCATGGACTACTACGGTTAAACCAACTCGACATTACAATAATAATAACAATAATAATAATTATAACGAATGTGGCATCAGCGGCCACAGCGGGGCCACAAATCTTCTGATCGCTAACGGAGAGAAGACATTGCCAGGTCAGTGGCCGTGGCTGGTGGCACTCTTCGTCGTAAAAAAGGGATACGAGTTTCAGTGTGCAGGTTCTGTTTTGACTACAAAACATGTTCTAACAGGTATATTAATTGAAGAGGAAAAAGTACATATCGCTAGTATTTCACAGTACGAAACGAGTTTCTTATGTTACATTTACTTCTTTTCTTGGCTCGCAAGCGATTTGTTTAGACTTATTCGTATAATCGTATTTTATGAATATAATTTTATAATTTTTTTTACTTTTTTTTTTACTAAATATAAGTAAATAAATATAAATATGATTTTATAAAATTTTATATATATTTATGATTGATCCGAATATTATTAAAAAGTGCACACGAAATTATTTGGGATAATTATTTGTTGATTTATTAGATATTTCAGCGTAATATTTTCCGATTATTGTTAAGAGGATAAGCAGATGCGAGAATATCTTTGAATTATATTTATCGTTTCTTTAAATTCCTTCTCGACAGACAGTGCAGGGTTACAAGTGAATGTATTTCAAGAATGTTTTCTTTTTACAGCGGCGCATTGCTTGAAATTGAGCCTCACTAACAACGATACCATACTCCCCAACTTGTTGGAGGTTGCTTTGGGGCGGTTCCACTTGCGCCAGTTTCGCGAAAAGGGAACAGTCAATCGAGAGATCGCGAGCTACAAGATCCATCCCGACTATGTGCACGCGGCCACCGGCGACTCCGATCTGGCGATTTTGACCCTCAGGATGCCCGTCGAGTTCAGCGCTTTCATCAAACCTATTTGTCTGTGGTCCAAATCGACCGATCTTCAGGACATCCACAACAAGGTGGGATACGTCGTGGGATGGGGCCAGGACGAACACGGGAATCGTTACACTGAAGAACCGCGGATGGCGACGATGCCGATAGTGAGTCAGGTAAGAACCTTTACGAGATTTGGTTTTCCGCGCTCCGTGAATTTTGCTATTACATCGATATACAAATCGAATTTCTCAATCGAAAGTGAGATTCTTTAATAATAAAACTTTCGAAATATAAAGATACCTTGATGATAAAACATTTACTTATATCGCAGGAGGGAAATACGCGCGCATGCTTAGAGAGATTTTTGCATTGTTGAAGAGGCGATACTCATTTGCAGCATGCACGGAAAGAAAGGC
>NW_011967163.1:905981-912348 GCF_000949405.1 Vollenhovia emeryi | reverse complement strand
CAAAGTTCAAGTATATGTTATA
This sequence comes from Vollenhovia emeryi, assembly GCF_000949405.1. Taxonomy (NCBI): domain Eukaryota; kingdom Metazoa; phylum Arthropoda; class Insecta; order Hymenoptera; family Formicidae; genus Vollenhovia; species Vollenhovia emeryi. The sequence continues at coordinate 912,326 of NW_011967163.1, read as the reverse complement.
TGTACAGGGTGTTAAGGCAACATACATGTCAGTACGACGGGTTGCCCATTCGAGTAGGCGCGCATGGTCGTTCACAACTGCGCGCTGGGTCGGCTTCGGCGAAATTATATTGCGAGATTAATGACAGTAAATTTGATCAGGCACAACATGGAGTCATGACGAAGTCAAAATCCATGTTGTGCCTGAACAAATTTACTGTCATTAATCTCGCGATATAATTTCGCCGAAGCCGACCCAGCGCGCAGTAATGAACGACCATGCGCGCCTGCCCGAATAGGCAACCCGTCGTACTGACATGTATGTTACCTTAACACCCTGTACGTAGAAAAAAACAATTTACTCCGCGTTGTATTCATTTTAATGATATTCCGCGATGAATTAAAATTTACAATATGAATGAAATTTAACAATTAATAACTTGTTGAAAATATGCTGAAAAACCGCGAAGACCGACCGCGAAAATACGAAGATGCGTGCAACTACGCATGTATTCATGCGAGACGCATCTTGAAAGTGAATCGCGGGACACACATACAGAATAAATGACGTGAGATCCAGAGAAAAGCAACTTTCCGTACGATAGATAAGACCGACAATTGAACATTCTAGTTAATCAACAATCTCAAATAACGTATGAAAATAATATAAATCCTGGCTGGGGTAATATTTTTCGCAATAAGAATTTTAATTGCCAGATACGGTCAATAAAAATCACTGATGTTATTAATTTATTAATTACTTCTGGCGACTTTTAAGAATATTCTTACTAGTTGAAAATAATATAAAGTTTCAGCGGTCTCGACAAGATATAAGAATCTCACGTCATAGTTTTTAACTTTAGATACATGTATAAATTTGCTACTGAAAAATGGATAGAATATGTTACAAGGGATTAGCTCGACGAATAAATTAATAATATTCGTCATATTTTGCGTGAAAATGTGTGACGTGCAGCAACCGAGCGCACCCAAACCTTCACAATCAAAATCGCGATCATTCCCCGTCGACAAATGAAATATATTAAAGTGAACATAAAATTATGTTATAATCTATCCATATTTTGGTAATGAATCTCCAGAATATATCAGTCTATGGTCTACATTCTACACACAGAAAAATATTATTATACAGTCAAGAAAAGTAATTACTCAGTTTATTTTATTCCGTTTAAGTAATAGTTTGCTTCAACAGAGGATATTTTCTTAATAATACTTTTAAGATATACTTGTTACTAGTCTTAGAAAAGCTTGCCATCTTATACTCAAAGAAAGAATTTATTCTTCTTTGAAGAAAATTATAAAACTTATTGAAGAATTCCGTATTTTCCTTTTAATAAAATCAGAAGAAACAAAATTGTTTTAAATTCTATGTATTTTTGTTTCAAGTACTAGACTTACTAAGAACCAGAATATGTTTTGAGTAAATATAACACTCGCGACGACATTATGATAGATTTGCGGATACATAAACTTATCAAATATTTTTCTGTGTGTGTACAATCTACGAGATCGAGATTCGTTACCGCAATAAAAAACTACTCACTCACCGACCGACGCGCAGCAGCGGAGTTGACTGCGTTGATTCTGTAACACAAATGTACAATTCGTTAAAGCAGTGTTCAATGTGAAAACTAATATTGTAAAATATATTTGCAAAATATATTTTTCGCGAAAGAACTTCACGAGAATGAACTTTTATGAAATATCAAGTGGTTGCTTGTTCTCGAATTATCATTTTGACATTATCGAATTTTGAAAGGGAACGACTAAAAGAGAAACTGGGAAAGAGATTACTTTTACACAAAATGAAAAATGACATTTACCTTAAAGTTGCTCCGCCGGTGCCTGATGCCGTTTCCAGGCCTGCTCGTCCTCTCAGATTGGTCCTCTGGCACACTCGCGAAGGCACAAAGATCGTTCGCGCGATTTTACACTCCCGTAAAGCCCATCATGTGAAAGCATGTATTTTGTTCCGTCAAGTTCGCCTCCACTTCGAGTCGGCGAGTATTATACGAAAAACTGCCAAATCTCGGAAGTGATCGACAGGAACGGACGTTTGACAAATACTTGCTTCTCAAATGGGCTTTGAAAAGTCTTTAGTCCGATTATTTTAAACGGCACTCCCGATCGCGACGAAAATGGAAATTTTACGCGCACTTTTGTATGTTTAATTGTTAAGGAGATTATTTCTTGGTACGCGATCGATGTATTACAAGTTTTCGTTATTATATTATCCGACGATTCGTGTACTATCTCGCGCTTTTCATCTGAAAGCGATAAATGTTTCACTTAAAGCGACAAAAATTTTCAAGCACTACGTGAAAGAGATTCATTCCAGTTCGATTATTGAAAAAAGACACTATCACTCGTGGATGTAAGTATCGGAACTAATAATTTCTCTATGTAATTCACTTATCGCTTTCTCTTCAAAGCACGCGTGATATTCGTCTCGACGCACCGTAGAGATCAACGAATATGATCACGACAATTAGTTCTCGCACGAGACGATCGCGTTACGAAAAGCGACGCGAAGACACGCGGAACGGAACATCCGACTCGGTCGACTGATACGCGCCGAATGATGCGACACAATAGATCGTTTTCGACCGAGGTCACGGTTACGAGGTGATCACGTTCACGGCGCTATGTACCTACCTAATTTTTTGTTTACCGGCGCTCGGCGACCGAGTTTATACGCCGCAACGATCATTTCCTGGAATCAAAGCTCGGGCTGTGACGCTACGTGTTTCTTGGAATCCGCGCTCGATTGTTTACAATTGCGATTGTCGTACGCAAGACCATTCACGCGTCGGTAGTCGAACGAGTCGATTTTGCCTGTGCCGTATATCGTATTTTCTTCCGTGATACGCGTTCGCGACAAGTATTGAAAGAAACCGCGACCGCACTCTGCCTAATTCCATTCGATTTTGAAGGCGAGGGAGCTAAACTGAATAATTACCGCTTTAAAACTGGCGCGAATTGACGAAGAACGGCGGACCAATCGCAGCGGGCTTCCTTATGGCCAGACTCTGATTAGAGAATCTCTAGCCACGGTCTTACATACCGTGTGTGTACTTTTTCGTACAAAATGTACATACGGGCTGCTTTCGCGAGAAAATTAAAATAAATCAAATTAAAATGACTTTGTGCTATGATTGGTCAAATCTGAAATTTCATAGCATCACATTGAAATTTTACTCAATGAAATTCTTTACTCTTTAACTTTACTCAATGAAAAAAACCTGTCGCGAGCTACCAGATCCATCCCGATTATGCGTACACAATCACCGGCGGCTCTGGTCTAGTAATTTTGACTCTCAGAACACCCGTTGTGTTCTGTGCTTTTGTTACACATATTGGTCTGTGGTCTCAATCGACCAGTCTTCAGGACATCCAGAACAAGGTGGGATACGTCGTGGGATGGGGCCAGAACGAACACGGTCATCTTTACACCGAAGAACCAGGAATGGCGATGATGCTGATAGTGAATCCGGTAAGAACATTTACGGGAACTGGTTTTCTACTTTCCTAAAAATACCTCGATGATAAAACCAGGATATTTATATTGCAGGAGGGAAATATGCGCGCATGCTTACAGAGACTTTTGCATCGTTGACGAGGCGATATTCATTTGATTTTAATACGTTTTACTTGTTAGAATCTTTTTTTCTTCGTATCCTCAAATTTTCTGTCTAAGCACCCTCGAAGTAACACAATTTCATACAGAACCATACAATTTCTAATAATATTTAGAAATTATTTATTTCGCGCTGTCGTTTTAATCTCTGTAAAACCTCAAATAATTCATATGCTCGTCTATCATTTCGATTCCATTAAATTTTCCATCGGCTCAAATAAAAAGCCAAAAATTTATATTCTACTCGGATGGAAATCATTAAATTTTGCCACAACAGTTAAGAGAAAAATCTATCATATTTCTCTTTTTCGTAGCTATTCTCCGTCAACTTCAGAATTATATAACAATTTCTGCCGATAAACTTTTAAGTAACATGTCATATCGGTCGTAACTTATTGGACATGCGTGAAATTCCCATGGAATTTCCAATCGTTACAGTAAAAAACGCGACGTACAGAAAAAAGCGGGTGCTTCAGATATGATCACCTTCTACTTTTCTCTTTGCGATCGTCAGCTTAAGATATTCTGCGTGCCGCCTCGGATAAAATGAATGATACGACCCAACTCATGGCCACTTCGACTCGCGATACCCCACCACCGTACTATCTGACCGCATCTTCGACGTGGAAACAGCCAAGGTATTTCCAGTTACGGCAGAGAATTGACCAGTCGGAGTCCGGTGAAGACTTGGCGAGACGATGGAAGTGTAGCTCCAAAAATTTAATACGCTGAACTCCGGATACGGTAGTTGGCAGTTGTTGAATGTCGCTGGGGATTTGTACTCATCCTAAAGTGCTTCTCCAAGAGTACCTCAAAAGTGCCTCGGGACTAAAAAGCAATAAATAATAAATATGTGCACGCAAACATATTGAAGAAGAATAATTCCAACGCTTGGTGTATATTTTCTCGATCGACAAGGAATTACAGTGGAGTGTTTCAAAAAATTTGAGAAAAAATAAACGACCTTGACAGGATAAAAATATAAGAGGAGTGAAAAATGATAGCGAATAGTTACACGCGAGAATCGCGTTGACTCTTACCTGAGTTTAACGAAGCTGTGATTATACATGTTGCGTTACTGCTGGCTGAGCAACTGCTGACTAATCAAGGTACAAGATAAATGTGTATTCGTAAAATACGTAAGATTTTCTATTATTGATACGTGCGCAGATGAAACACTTTGCAAAATAGTCTCTCTTGGAACGTAAGCTGGAAATGCGAATAGTGACTAAAACGATTCCTCTGAAAGTGTATTCGATTGTGAAATACGTGGCAGGAATTTGCATACATTTACATAAATTATTTGTTTGCTATTTTAATCCGATATATCTTTAACGACGCCTAGTGTCCTTTCTGCCCGTCTCTCGAATTCGTGGAAAAGGGAATTGCCTCATTAAAATTCACATTTTTGTTATTAGTATAATTGGAACATATGTGCGCATATTTACTGTTGAATTTTTATATTATATCGCTAACATTTAATGTTGTTAATTACTAATATGATTAAGCGATTTAAGTATCAAGTATTTCGTTTGATTTTAAATTGATGCGTGGATTATTCTCTTTCTGGAGCAATTTTGTCTTAACATATCTCTTTTGCTCAAAGTTCATCGAAATTTTTTAACTCGAATTATTCAAACCTGTTAAAAGATAGAATGCAATTAGGCTGATCAACTTTTCAAATGCAGATTGATTTGAACTATCGTAATAGTTAAAATAGAAGTGCTCATACTAATGGGAAAATTAATGTAGTACGCTACATGAAATTTAGTATTATCTTTGTTGACCTCTTCATTACGTATCGACATAGGTCAAGCGTTCGCTCTTTCGACTAACAGGGTTATCGAGCAAAATATACGTACAGTACTTAGTAAGAAACACGTTTAGCAGCTTTTTAATCCAATTTCATGTGTTTTATAAAAAAAATGTTGTATTTATTAAAATTATTGTGAACAAATGAACACACTATAGTTGTCATGAACAGCTTACAATAGCTGTAATCAATTTAAAGGATTAGATGACACGCAAGCCTAAGTACAAAAATGCAAAAATCTGTTAAGCTGTATCGATAGTATTTCGACGTTTATTAAATTATTTATTATTGTACTGCATAAAAATTGTGAAAAATATAAACATAGAAAAATTGGTAAAATTTTGATAGAAAAAAAACTAATTTTAATTGCAACCAGAGAATATGTTTGGAATTATATTCTTTAAAAATTCCTCCTAGTGAACGCATTACATATGTACACACGCACACACAGACAATATGTGCATGCTCAGTTTATCTTCATATTTTCATTGTAAACATATTCGAACTTATCCACATGTTTTATCAATTTTCCTGGGTTGCTTGTGAAATATATAAATACATAATAATAAAACGCATTTCCTATTAGATATCAAAATCCATATTCTCTAATCTCACGGATATATTATATCATAATTTGTACGACGAGAAAATATATAGATGTGTAAATGTCAATTACATAATTGCATTGTAGACTTGTCGTTTTCTTAAGAATTTTCTACATAAAGCTATAGATCCTATAAATTCTTGGTAATTATGTAGAATAGGGCCTTTTCCGAATTTTGATATTTTCTTGCGGTTTTCTTGGTAAAAACCTTTGTTGTGACTCCGACAGTGATAATCAATCGGGGGAGCCCGAAAAATATGCACCCCGAGTGACCTTCAGAAGATTGTAGCCG
>NW_011967163.1:894039-905342 GCF_000949405.1 Vollenhovia emeryi | reverse complement strand
ACATAATTACCAAATTCTTTTGCGATGATAAACAAGTTTTTTTCTCGATGGAAAAATTTATTCAATAATAGTTATTTTAATTAATGGTTGCTTCAGAATTGTATTAAAACATTAAAGTCTATTCATGCCAATTAAATATATTTACAAACTATATATTATATACTTTGTTGGTTTGTAACAGGATTCCTCGAAAGATGGATAAAATTTCAATCTTGATCCTTTTGATGCTACAACTTTACACGACGGATATACAAGGGATAACACCATGTTCTGATCTCTATACATATACAGTTAGATCTGGTGCAGATGATATATTGGGACAGGTCGAGGTTCCATTCCCGGCAAAAAGTACTCAGTACAATTTGAGAGTAGGCTTTTATACAATACCTGATATACATACGGTAAGTATTCTCTTTTAGCGTTTATTGTTAATAATAAAGTTTATTGTTAATAATATAACAGAGAAGCTCGTAGTTGCTAATACAGACATTCTGAATTCTCATCAAAACTTTTAAGAGAAAAATTTTAATCAAAAGATTTTAAACAGAAGTTAGAAGATCATTAAATAAGAAAATTGTTGTTTAATTAATTATTAGTTAGAAATATATATGTCACATATATGACTATTTTTTGCTTTATTTTATTATTAAAAATTTATTTAATGTTACTAACAATTTATTATTAACACATAATGAAGAATACATTTTCAGAATATCCTCTGAAAATTATGATTAAAAATAAAGTATTTACAATTATAAATATAAATATGCTTAAATGTTACTATAATAAAAATGAAAATAATTTACTCATCGGTGCATTCTAGATTCAACCAGTCGCTCGAGTAGAAATAGCACCACCGGTAGAGGAAACCATTCGAGCTGCTCAACAGGGTAGACCTTTGTTGTATCACATTTATTTTCCTAAGAATCAAGCAATTCCAAGAGTAACCAAAATATGGTTTAACGATCATCAATTATGTCCGGGTCCTGGAGGTATGTACCGTATTTGATTAAATGGCTATATACGATCTACAAATATATTTCGAAGAAATAAAAATAAAATTTACAGTTTTTCTGCCAAGTTAAATATATCAAATAAAATTAATTTATATTTTGTATCTATATCCAGTACTTTCTAACTAGGAGAGCAAAGATAAATAAAGAGATAATGTTCACTGCAGGGATCCGAATTTTTTTCTTTATCGTACAAATTTTTGTTTACGAAAAAAAAATTTGATGATCATATTTTCCATGTGTTTTGAGGATTAATATTTTCCCCACAAAAAAATAAGAATCTTTCCTTATTCTAAAAGTAAGAGACTACGTGATTTTAGTGGCAATGTTATATTTTATTTTAGACCCCGAAAGTGTACCAACTACTGTTGAGGTGAGACAAAGCGAACCGTCAACCGAACCGCCAAGCCAACCGGTAACAACTACGAAGACTCCGCTTCTAGTACCAACACCGAACAATCAAAGCCCAACATCAATCAACTTTGCTCATCAAATAAAGGAAAGATACAAACCACAATACAATAACACTGACCAATGCGGCCTGAAGGGTTACGTCGATCAACTGGTTAAGGGAGGAGAAACGACAAATCCGGCACAATGGCCGTGGTTAGTGGCACTCTTCGTTCTAAGACCAAACCTCAGGTACCAGTGTGCTGGCTCCGTTCTGACAACTAAACATGTTATAACAGGTACTTTAAAAAATCGAAGAATTAAATTTTATATTATTATTATCTTCTCCGTCTATCGAATAATATAAGTATTTGCATTATATGTACCTTTTTTTTCTAGAATTGTAAGAGATTTATTTGCTTATTTATAGTCACATAAATTAAATTACGATTTTATTTTCCATGGGCATACAAAATTCATCATTGGATTCAGATCATATTTTTCACGATCTTATTCTTATTAATCCAGGATATCCCGAAATATTGAAGAACGTTCTTAACACGCGCCAAGTGTTGTTATAAATATTACATAGAAATTCTTATTACGCTTATTATGATGTTCTTAAAATAACTTTTAGGCTGATATTTGAATGACAACTGTTCTTTCTCTGAACATGCAAACAATGCTAGGATTAAATTAAGATGTTCGTAGAATATTTATTATTCATCGTATATTTTCTTTGTTGTTATAAGACGTCTTGGATACTTGTCCGTTGATTTAGATGGAAATAATATTTCCAGACAATTGTTAGACTGTACATCTCGAAACTAGTGCTTAAAAATATTTCCTATTTAGTTTTTATGTTTTCCACAAATGTGGAATATTAGAACGTATATTTCATAAAAATATCTTATTTTTGCAGCCGCACATTGCATGAAGTGGAATGATACGACCAACGATACAATTCCTGCCAGTGTATTCGAGGTTGCCTTAGGACGATTTAATTTACGCCAGTGGCGTGAGGGGGGTTCTGTTAATCGGGAAGTCTCTAGCTACACGATCCATCCCGATTATGCGCACACGATCACTGGCGACTCTGATTTAGCAATTTTGAACCTCGTGGAGCCTGTCGAGTTTAGCTCTTTTATTAAACCTGTTTGCCTGTGGCCTGGTTCAGACACTCTTCGGAATGTTATCGATAAATTAGGATACGTTGTGGGGTGGGGAAAAGATGAGCATGGTAATTATCCCGACACCCCACGGATGGTGAAAGTGCCGATAGTAAGCCAGGTAAGAATCTTCACTAATAATAATTGTCAGGTATTTGCTTTTCATGACTTTGGCTGTTCGATCGATACTAGAGTTGAATTTTAATAGTAGACTATGTTGTCTAGCCAGAAAATGTCCAAAATATCAAGATACCTCATTTAGAACAAATAATTATATCGTGAAAGCGAAACGCTTAGAGACTTTTGCATTGTTAACGACAGGCGACTCTCCATTTGATAATACAATCCCATAAAATTCTAAGATACCAACGAAATCGGAAAATCGTGCAATCGATGCTATCATTGTGAAAAGAAATATTGTAAATGCTGAAGATTTTGTACAAATTGTAGGAGACCTGTCTCCGGAGTCACAAGGCTTTCTACGAACTCACTTCGTTGCGAACTTTTTGCGCCGGTGCGCGAGATCTCAGAGGTCCTTGCAACGGCGACAGTGGGAGTGCGTTAACGATCTATGACGATATCGTTAACCGCTATCAGTTACGCGGCGTTGTTTCGAGGTCATTACACACTGACGAAGGCAATGTATCGTGCGATCTACAAAATTACGTTGTTTATGTCGACGTAGCCAAATATAAAACCTGGATTGTAGAGCAGATCTCCACCACGTAACCCTAGTTTCTTGCAGAACTCCAAATGTGTTAATAGATATACTTTTTATATAAATTCTATCTAAATTACTATACCATATTATCATAGGTACATGAGAATTAAAGTTACGAATTTTACTATCAACTTTTTACGGTGATTGTTGTTACCGTAATGCATTTATTACAATAATAAAATGTGTTAGTGGATATAAATATAGGTAACTAAAAAATAGGTCTGTTTTCTAAACTTATTATAAGTGGACTTATTATATTACAAATTCGAGATGAATCGTATTATACAGGGTGAGGCCATAACTTTGTTCACCTTGAAATCTCCGCTATTATAATTACGAAAGTTATGCTATATCAAGGGAGCCATAGTATGTTAGTAATCTTTTATCACAAAGTGAAGGCGCTACGGAGATTTCAAGGTCAACTCTTTTTTTTAACCCCCTATTGTTTATTATACTAGCTTATTCTACTGAGTAATATAAATAACTTTTGTCTCAAATATTTTTATATTTGCCTAATACTTTTTGAGATATTAAAAAGAAAATTGTTAACTTTTTCAATATTTAGCTTATGATATCTCGATAACTGTTTGTCAGAGGGAAAAGTAGTGCAGAACTTTTTTACTTGATTTGGTCTCAGGAATATGCTAGTGCAATAGTGCTCCAATTATTTAAATCTTTTGTGTATGAAAATTTTGTGTATGTTACAATATACAAAATTGTCAAAAATTGTTTGAGACAAAAGTTATTCTTATTACTTAGTAGAATAAGGTAGTGTAATAAACAATAGGGGGTTCCATTAAAATAATAGAGGTGACCTTGAAATCTCCGAAGCGCCTTCACTTTTTGAGAAAATATTTTTAATATTTTATGGCTCCCTTGATATAGTACAACTTTCGTAATTATTATTTTTTGATATCTCTAAAACTAGCGGAGATATTCGAAATGGATAAAGTTATTGCCTCACCCTGTACCAATTATAATACGTTTATTGATGTGTTTATGCAATTTTCTGCTATATATCGTATTGCTTAATGTAATACTTCGGTAATGTTTTATATTATAAAACTTTCTAAGAAGAGCCAAAAATCTTGCCGGGAATTCTCCTCATAACTATTAGAAATATATTAGATGTACTACTATATTATAATTCTTACGATTTAAATATGTATAAGTTTTAGCTATTTAATATGTATAAAAATTGTTTAAACTTATAAAATTAAACTACAATTTACGTGTATATATGTATACTCCTTTTTACACTATACATATACTATTTTGTAAATCTTAAAAAATATTTAAATGTACATATACATAAAAATTTATATCTTTTTTTAAACACGTGCAGCTTGTTACTTTTTTATGTATTATAAGTAATAACAAAGCGAGAATGATGAAGGAAATAAGTCGTTCACCGAAATCGCTTCGAGACAGGATCACGGTTTAATGCCTATATCCGCCCAATCACAGAATCTTTGTAACATTCCCGATCGCGAGAATTTAATTCATACTATCGAACGTACGCACTCGTACGTTTTAATAAATTTAATTTCGCTGTGTGTATAATTACATAATTGCTACTATAACAGAAAGATTATAATAATGTAACGCAATCACAATTAATTATGAAATATGTATTTATGGGAACTACATCTTCTAAGTCGATGTAGCTAAACACATATTCTGGATTCTACAACAGATTTATGCCAACGTTAGTTTATTGTAAAAAATATACTTGTTGACAGGTATTCATGTAACATTTTTAAAGCCACAGCAATTGCAAAAATTGAGAGTTACATTTACAAAGTTTATCTTCGTACGTCACGGCAATTCATCTTATCATAATGCATTATTTATAATAGTAAAAAAATGAAGGGGATATAAATGTAAGTGTCTGTCATTATACTTCGATGGACTTATTATTAATGAAGAATAAATTACGTTACGGTATGTTTATAAAAGATACACTCTAAGAACTATGGATGTGAATTCTTACCAGTGGTGTGGAATGGACACCCATACAGGTGTTTATGTAATTCTCACCTTATCGATGTGAAATCAGCATTGCCTGGTTATTGTGGAAAATTCACATTGTCAACGTGAACGATCAACAATGCATATGTACTTACATATACGATACCTAAACGCTATAGCGATTGATTGTTCTATTATAGTTCCGTGTGACGTCGTCATGGCGGTCACATCGCATGTCGTAAAAATAAAACAATATAGCATCAAAGTTGACACCACGTTTGTTGGTGTGAAAGATTTTCTACACTTTCGATGTTAACATTTACACCGAGTTATTTAACTACGTGGTGTAGTGAAAGATCACACCACAATTTTTTAGAGTTTATATTAATTATATTTATAATTACTTAAATTTTTTCTATTTAACATACATATATAAAAATATTATTTAACTTTGTAAAATGCCACCAATAACTTCAAGGAATAAGCACAAGAAGCCTTATGAAATCAAGTTTGTGAAGTTGTACAGTTTTATTGCTCTCTTGTACAATTTGAAAAATGGGACTTACGTGGTTTTTTAACTCGTCGATTCAATTGAACTGATCGATCTTTTGTAGAATGATCGTAAAATGAAAATTGTAATCGTCGTAAAAACAAAAATATTCGTATTAATGGGTATAAGTAAATGTAGCCAATGCACTGAAAGTGATAACATTATCTTGACCTCCTCATGACGTAACAACGTAGGTTAAGTTTCCAATCTTTCAACCAACAAGGCTGTAGAGCAAAACAGCACTTAGTAAGAAATACAGTTCAGCAATTTTTGAACTCTAATTTATCGTGTTTTATCAAGAAAATTTTTTGCATTAATAAAAATTATCGTGGTCTAAACAAACTGTCTTCGTGAGTACAGCTTATAACATCTGTCGATTTTAAAACATAGATACACACGAAAGAGTAAGTACAACAATGCAGAAACTTACCAACCTGTATCGATAACATTTCAACATCCATTAAACACCTTTAATCTTTTTATCACAATTTAACATATGACGAGTAAATATACATATAGATATTATAAATTTCAATGTCATATAATTTTATCGATTAACTCTTTGTCACTTTCTTAAGTTCACTTGATAAATAAATTTTCAGATTTTTTAAAATTTTGTTTGAGACGATCAAAAAATTTCTTTTTAGATAGCAAACTCTATAAAACTTGCAATGATCACTTTGATTACTAGCTATTTTGAAACTGTGTTAAATATTAAGATTTATTTGTTACAAATTAAATATATTCGTAAACTATACATATATTTTTTGGTTTGTATAACAGGATTTCGCAACATGGCTAAGATTTTTATCTTCATTGCGTTGTTACTGCAACTTTGTACGATAATACAAGGATATCCATGTTCTGAATATTATACATATACATTCGAACCTGGGACAAATAAACCAATAGGACAGATCGAGATCCCATCCCCGCCAAAAAATGGTCCATACGATTTAAAAATAGGCTTTAATACAATTCCTTCGATACATAAAGTAAGTCTTCTTTTTTAATATTACTTTATATTGTCAGTAACAGACTAGAAGTTTGTTCACACTGTCCATTTTCTAAAATATAATTTAAGTCGTGTTTCGTTTCTACAAATAGTGCCTTAAAGAAATAAATAATTTTCTAAAAAGGGAGGATTCAATTGAAAATAATCATAAATAATTAAAAATAATCGTCTTTTGAAGAGAGAGATTTCCTGAACAGTTTGAGTTATAAAATAATTTTTAAATGTTTCTAAAAAATTAAGTTGCACGTATATTCTTCTCGCAATTTAAGTGATTAAAGACTCGAGAAATCAGTTTTAAAAAATGTAGGTTTAAAACTTTTATTTTGTTTGATAATTTGGTAATATGCTAAATTTATATAATAAATAAATTAATCTCATCGGTACATTCCAGAAATCTTTCATTCGACTAGATACAGCACAACCCTTAGGGGATGCTCTTGAAGGTGTTAAACAAGGCGGATCTTTGTTGTATCGTATCCAGTTTAAGACTGAAACGATTCCAACACTGACTAAATTATGGTTTAACGATCGACAATTATGTCCGATACCTGGAGGTGTGTACCATATTTGCTAGAAAGGTTATATAAATCCTATAAGTATATATTTGAAGGAACAAATGTAAAAGTTAGTTATCCATTCTTTCAAGTTACATTAAATTACTTCATATTTAATATTTGATTAAGCCTAATTTTTCATCGGTACAACAAAGATAATTAAAGAGCTAACTTTCACTGCAATAACTAATGATTTCTCTATAGTGTACATATTTTTATTGATTAATTAAAAATATGTTTGCATGTGTCGGTCATCCTCGTGTTTTAGAGATTATTTTTTCCTCAAACAAGAATAAAATTCTGTCTTTATTCTAAAAGACTGCGTAATTCAAGTGATAATTATATTTCAGAAACAGAACAAGTTGCAACTACTATCACGATATCAAAGAGAATATCCGTATCTGGTCCTATTTCGCCAGAGGAAGAGCCATCTTCGCTAAATGGTCAATCGCATAACAATCGTAGCAATAACAATAACCAGGGTTGGGTAAGTTTTCTTTTTTTAATTAAATTAAGTTAAAGTTAACAGTCTTGAAAATTTAATTTAGTTAAGATATAAGTTAACCCGTAAGAGAATTAATTGAATTAAATGTTAAGTTAATAATAAAAAGTAATTAAAAACTTAAAAGTTAAATTTGTTTTATTTTTACATAAAATCTCAGAGACTTTCGATCACGTAAATTGCATTGAATTTCGTTCGCGACTAGCGTTTGAACAATCAGTACACGGAATATGGCCCATTTCATATGCAAAGAATTTCACGTGGGTTCGAGAATCAAAACCCCATATAATAACTGTGTTCCAAAATTTATTACCAGTGCTGAAAATCTATGGTACACGTATACAGTAGATTTTAGAGCTGGCAGTGAATTTTGAAACACAGATACTATCAATGTAGGCAGACACACGGCATCTCGCGACGCCTTTGTTTATGGCATAACTAATTTTAAGGCCCGGTTTTTCTTTTTCTGATTAATTGTTAACCAGAGGTTAGTCGACTCTCTGTCTCTTTTCAGATGATAACATAGAAATCGATGCAGAGTCGACTAACTTTTGGTTAATTGTTAACCACAAGTTAGTCGACTTTCTATCTTTCTTTATATTATTATCTAAAAAGAGTCAGAGAATTGATTAATCTCTGGTTAATAGTTGACAAGAAAATGAAAAACCGGACCTAAGACAGAGAGGTACTCTAAATATTAAGAGTTACAGATAAAATGTAACTAAATTTAGTTAAAAGTTAACAATCTATAATGTAACTAAGTTAAGTTAAAATTATTTAACTTTTTAACTTAATTTTAATCTTTTTAACTAGACACTAGCCAACCCTGGCAATAATCAATGTGGTATAAGCAACACAAACCTTCTGATCACCTACGGATTACAAACAATACCAGGCCAATGGCCATGGCTGGTAGCAATTTTTGTTGAAAAGGAAAACCGTGAGTTTTGGTGTGGTGGCTCCATTGTGACAAACAGACATGTTATAACAGGTATGTTATTAAAAAAATTCAATGATTTTAGTATTTTTCCGCGAGTATCCAATTATATGAAATTCTCCTACATCTATTTCTTTGAATCTTTAGAGCAAAACTTATTTGTCGCAAGGTGGGATGCCATAAATCACCACAAATATAGACAATTTATCTATAATCGGGATATAATCGGGAAATCATGGAAATATTTCGAATCACTAGTCACTATTAAGCACTCTCATCATCATCCTCAATGATTCCATATTAAAGAATGTTCTGCACGATGCACGCAATACACAATATTTATAACAGCACGTGATGTGTTGTCATAAATATTGGTTAGAAATTTTTACAACGTTCATCGTGATATCTTTAAAATGTCTTCTAGTTGGACCATTCAGTTAGTAATATTTTCAGACGATTGTTAGCATATGTATCTCGAGAATATCGTTTAAATGTACTTATTATTTAGTTTCTCTATATATTTTCTGAATGCAAAATATTAAAAAAAAATTTTTTTTAATGCATATATCTCCTTTTTACAGCGGCGCACTGCATGAAATTAAACGTGATCAATTTATCTCCAAATGAGCTCTTAATAGTATTAGGACGATTTAATTTGAACCAATGGAATGAAGCAGGATCCGTGAATCGGACAGTCTCAAGTTACAAGATCCATCCTGACTATATGCACTCGGCCAGCAGTGACTCCGATCTGGCAATTGTGACTCTAAAGACGCCCGTTGAGTTTAGCCCTTTAATTAGACCTATTTGCCTGTGGTCCCAATCGATCCATCTTCAGAACGTCGTAAATAAGATAGGATATGTTGTGGGATGGGGAAAAGATGAATCGGCCAATTATCTCGAAAACCCACGGATGGTGACAGCGTCGATAGTGGGCCACGTAAGAACTTTATTATATTAAGAACTTTTATTGATAGCAAGCTTGAGTTTTGCTCTCCATGTCTCTCGCTGTTTAACCGATACGCGAGTTAAATTTCAGTGGTAGACAAAATTTTCTGAAAACAAAATATCCGAAACACATGAAGGTACCTTGATGACGATCCGGAATATTTATATCGCGAGAGGGAAATGCTTAGAGACTTTTGTATGTCGTTAACGACGAGGCACGGCACTCCATTTGATTTTGCTACGTTTACATTTACATACACAGTAATATAATTTATAGCGTCTTCGTTATGTAAATGCTACATTTTTGTTTACTGGATAGTTAATTTTTATTTTATGATAACAACACCATAGTAATAAGAACATTTGCTGCATATCTCTATGACAAATGGATTTGTCAAAGACATTACACACATCGAGTACAACAGGATCGATGAATGTGCCAATTGATAAGCGCGATCGTCGCTCACGCGAATTTTTGTGAACGTCTTCAAGGTAGCTCAATTCCGTATAATTCCAAGATGCTAACGACATCGAGGAATCGTCAAATCGCTATTATGGAAGCAAATATTGCAAATAATGGAAATCTGTTGATGAACGAGTTAGAGAAAATCGAATTACAGGATACCTGTTTATGGAGCAATCTAGGTTTTTTCTTTCTCACATCGAACCGCACCTTTTGCGCCGGTTTTCGAAACTCCAGCGGTCCTTGCAATGGTGATAGTGGGAGCGGGCTGGTGCTTTTCAACAATATCACAGGCCGTTATTACCTGCGCGGCCTCGTTTCGCGATCGTTGGTTGGCGAGACACTGTGTGATCTTCAGAATTACATTGTCTATGTTGACGTGGCCAAATATATACCTTGGATTGTACAGCAGATCACCACCATGTAACGCTAGTCTCCTTACATCCTGTCTTGGCTTTTGCTTTTTTATTTATTCGTCTCTACAATTTCACATTAGAGCCATATGACTTTATTAATTGCTTAATATAAATGTATATCATTAATTGCTGATGAAGAACTAGTTATTTATTAATTATACCGGTAATTTCTCATTACATATATTTACTAGACAAGTGTTTAAATAACATTTATTCGAAATCTTGCGAGAAGTGAAAATTAAGTGTACAAATTTTATATTATAAATATAAAGCATTCTGAAAAGTATAAAAAATATTGCCGGCAACTATGCTTATGTGATTATTAAATATATATTTAGCGTACCGCCAAGTCAACCGGTAACTACGACGACTCCGCTTCCAGTGCCAACACTGAACACTAAACGCCCATCACACTCTACCATCGCTACTCCAATATTCGAAAGACCACATTATAATGAAATCGACTGCGGTCGGCCGAGTACCACCTATCTACTGGATAAGGGAGGAATGTCGTCACATGCGGCACAATGGCCGTGGTTAGTGGCACTCTTCGTTCCAATATCAAACCTCAGGTTCCATTGTGCTGGCACCCTTCTGACAACTAGACATGTTATAATAGGTACTTTAAAAAATCGAAGAATTAAACTTTATATT